>NW_027475160.1:0-300000 GCF_051020985.1 Nomia melanderi | reverse complement strand
TTATTGCGCTATCTGTAATGGCACCCGAGATATCACCAGATATATATTGGATTTTTCCCTTACCCTGAGTTTCCGACCCCATGAGACGGTGATTTTCTCGGCCCCTGGTGGTCCGAGGTCGATCCCGCTGCACAAATTCATGCGCCAAGGCTTCCCGCAGACAATTCACTTTGGTTTATTGCGCTATCTGTAATAGCACCAGAGATATCACCAGATATATGCTGGATTTTTACATGACCTTGGGTGACGGATTTCGAATATCTGTAATTTTCTCGGCCCCTGGTGGTCCGAGGTCGATCACGCTGCACAGATTCATGCGCCAGGGCCTCCTGCAGACAATGCACTTTGATTTATTGCGCTATCTCTAATATTACCCGAGATATCACCAGATATATATTGGATTTTTCCTTGACCCTGACAGTCCGGCCCCATGTGTCGATGGTTTTCTCGCCCCTGGTGGTCCGAGGTCGTTCCCGCTGCACAGATTCATGCGCCAGGGCCTCCTGCAGATAATGCACTTTGGTTTATTGCGCTATCTCTAATATCACCCGAGATATCACCAGATATATATTGGATATTTCCCAGACCCTGAGTGTCCGGCCCCATGAGACGGTGGTTTTCTCGGCCGCTGGTGGTCCGAGGTCGTTCCCGCTGCACAGATTCATGCGCCAGGGCCTCCTGCAGATAATTCACTTTGGTTTATTGCGCTATCTCTAATAGCACCCGAGATATCACCAGATATATATTGGATTTTTCCCTGACCCTGAGTGTCCGGCCCAATGAGACGGTGGTTTTCTCGGGCCCTGGTGGTCCGCGATCGTTCCCGCTGCACAGATTCATGCGACAGGTCCTCCTACAGATAATGCACTTTGGTTTATTGCGCTATCTCTAATAGCACCCGAGATATCACCAGATATATGCTGGATTTTTACATGAAGTTTGGTGACGGATTATATCTGTAATTTTCTCGGCCCCTGGTGGTCCGAGGTCGATCCCCCTGCACAGATTCATGCACCAGGGCCTCCTGCAGACAATTCACTTTGGTTTATTGCGTTATCTGTAATAGCCGCCGAGATATCACCAGATATATGCTGGATTTTACATGACCTTGGGTGAAGGATTCCAAATATCTGCAATTTTCTCGGCGCCTGATGGTCCGAGGTCGTTCCTGCTGCACAGATTCATGCGCCAGGGCCTCCTACAGACAATGCACTTTGATTTATTGCGCTATCTATAATAGCACCCGAGATATAACCAGATATATATTGGATTTTTCCCTGACCCTGACAGTTCGGCCCCATGAGACGGTGATTTTCTCGGCCCCTGGTGGTCCGAGGTCGATCCCGCTGCACAAATTCATGTGCCAGGGCGTCCTACAGACAATGCACTTTGATTTATTGCGCTATCTGTAATAGCACCCGAGATATCACCAGATATATATTGGATTTTTCCCCGACCCTGACAGTCCGGCCCCATGAGACGGTAGCTTTCTCGGCCCCTGGTGCTCCGAGGTCGTTCCCGCTGCACAGATTCATGCGCTAGGGCCTCCTGCAGACAATTCACTTTGATTTAATGCGCTATCTGTAATAGCACCCGAGATATCACCAGACTTATATTGGATTTTTCCCTGACCCTGACAGCCCGACCCCATGAGACGGTGGTTTTCTCGGCCCCTGGTGGTCCGAGGTCGATCCCGCTGCACAGATTCATGCGCCAGGGCCTCCTGCAGACAATCCACTTTGATTTATTTCGCTATCTCTAATAGCACCCGAGATATCACCAGATATATATTGGATTTTTCCCTCACCCTGACAGTCCGGCCCCATGAGACGGTGATTTTCTCGGCCCCTGGTGGTCCGAGGTCGATCCCGCTGCACAAATTCATGTGCCAGGGCCTCTTACAGACAATGCACTTTGATTTATTGCGCTATCTGTAATGGCACCCGAGATATCACCAGATATATATTGGATTTTTCCCTTACCCTGAGTTTCCGACCCCATGAGACGGTGATTTTCTCGGCCCCTGGTGGTCCGAGGTCGATCCCGCTGCACAAATTCATGCGCCAAGGCTTCCCGCAGACAATTCACTTTGGTTTATTGCGCTATCTGTAATAGCACCAGAGATATCACCAGATATATGCTGGATTTTTACATGACCTTGGGTGACGGATTTCGAATATCTGTAATTTTCTCGGCCCCTGGTGGTCCGAGGTCGATCCCGCTGCACAGATTCATGCGCCAGGGCCTCCTGCAGACAATGCACTTTGATTTATTGCGCTATCTCTAATATTACCCGAGATATCACCAGATATATATTGGATTTTTCCTTGACCCTGACAGTCCGGCCCCATGTGTCGATGGTTTTCTCGCCCCTGGTGGTCCGAGGTCGTTCCCGCTGCACAGATTCATGCGCCAGGGCCTCCTGCAGATAATGCACTTTGGTTTATTGCGCTATCTCTAATATCACCCGAGATATCACCAGATATATATTGGATATTTCCCAGACCCTGAGTGTCCGGCCCCATGAGACGGTGGTTTTCTCGGCCGCTGGTGGTCCGAGGTCGTTCCCGCTGCACAGATTCATGCGCCAGGGCCTCCTGCAGATAATTCACTTTGGTTTATTGCGCTATCTCTAATAGCACCCGAGATATCACCAGATATATATTGGATTTTTCCCTGACCCTGAGTGTCCGGCCCAATGAGACGGTGGTTTTCTCGGGCCCTGGTGGTCCGCGATCGTTCCCGCTGCACAGATTCATGCGACAGGTCCTCCTACAGATAATGCACTTTGGTTTATTGCGCTATCTCTAATAGCACCCGAGATATCACCAGATATATGCTGGATTTTTACATGAAGTTTGGTGACGGATTATATCTGTAATTTTCTCGGCCCCTGGTGGTCCGAGGTCGATCCCCCTGCACAGATTCATGAACCAGGGCCTCCTGCAGACAATTCACTTTGGTTTATTGCGTTATCTGTAATAGCCGCCGAGATATCACCAGATATATGCTGGATTTTACATGACCTTGGGTGAAGGATTCCAAATATCTGCAATTTTCTCGGCGCCTGATGGTCCGAGGTCGTTCCTGCTGCACAGATTCATTCGCCAGTGCCTCCTACAGACAATGCACTTTGATTTATTGCGCTATTTCTAATAGCAGCCGAGATATCACAAGATATATATTGGATCTTTCCCTGACCCTGACAGTCCGGCCCCATGAGACGGTGATTTTCTCGGCCCCTGGTGGTCCGAGGTCGATTCCGCTGCACAGATTCATGCGCCAGGGCCTCCTACAGACAATGCACTTTGATATATAGCTTTATCTGTAATAGTACACGAGATATCACCAGATATATATTGGATTTTTTCCTGGCCCTGACAATCCGGCCCCATGAGACGGTGATTTTCTCGGCCCCTGGTGGTCCGAGGTCGTTCCCGCTGCACAGATTCATGCGACAGGGCCTCCTGCAGACAATGCACTTTGGTTTATTGCGCTATCTCTAATAGCACCCGAGGTATCACCAGATATATATTGGATTTATCCCTGACCCTGAGTCTCCGACTCCATGAGACGGTGGTTTTCTCGGCCCCTGGTGGTTAGAGGTCCTTCCGCTGCACAGTTTCATGCGCCAGGGCCTCCTGCAGACAATGCACTTTAATTTATTGCGCTATCTGTAATAGCACCCGAGATATCACCAGATATATATTGGATTTTTTCCTGGCCCTGACAATCCGGCCCCATGAGACGGTGATTTTCTCGGCCCCTGGTGGTCCGAGGTCGTTCCCGCTGCACAGATTGATGCGCCAGGGCCTCCTATAGATAATTCACTTCGGTTTATTGCGCTATCTCTAATAGCACCCGAGATATCACCAGATATATATTGGATTTTTCCCTGGCCCTGACAATCCGGCCCCATGAGACGGTGATTTTCTCGGCCCCTGGTGGTCCGAGGTCGTTCCCGCTGCACAGGATCATGCGCCAGGGCCTCCTGCAGACAATGCACTTTGATTTATTTCCCTATCTCTAATAGCACCCGAGATATCACCAGATATATATTGGATTTTTCCCTGACCTTGACAGTCCGGCCCCATGAGACGGTGATTTTCTCGGCCCCTGGTGGTACGAGGTCGTTCCCACTGAACATATTCATGCGCCAGGGCCTCCTGCAGATAATTCACTTTGATTTATTGCGCCATCTCTAATAGCACCCGAGATATCACCAGATATATATTGGATTTTTCCCTGACCCTGACCGTCCGGCCCCATGAGACGGTGATTTTCTCGGCGCCTGGTGGTCCGCGGTCGATCCCGCTGCACAGATTCATGCGCCAGGGCATCCTACAGACAATGCACTTTGATTTATTGCGCTATCTGTAATAGCACCCGAGATATCACCAGATATATATTGAATTTTTCCCCGACCCTGAGTGCCCGGCCCCTTGTGTCGGTGGTTTTCTCGGCCCCTGGTGGTCCGAGGTCGATCCCGCTGCACAGATTCATGCGCCAGGGCCTCCTATAGACAATGCACTTTGATCTATTGCGCTATCTGCAATAGCACCCGAGATATCACCAGATATATATTGGATTTTTCCCTGACCCTGAGTGTCGGGCCCCATGTGTCGGTGGTTTTCTCGGCCCGTGGTGGTCCGAGGTCCTTGCCGCTGCACAGATTCGTGCGACAGGGCCTCCCGCAGACAATGCACTGTGATTTATCGAGGTATCTGCAATAGCACCCGAGATATCACCAGATATATAATGGATTTTTCCCTGACCCTGACAGTCCGGCCCCATGAGACGGTGGTTTTCTCGACCCCTGGTGGTCCTAGGTCGTTCCCTCTGCAGGGATTCATGAGCCAGGGCTTCCTGCAGACAATTCACTTTGGTTTATTGCGCTATCTGTAATAGAACCCGAGATATCACCAGATATATGCTGGATTTTTACATGACGTTGGGTGACGGATACCGAAGATCTGTAATTTTATCGGCCCCTGGTGGTCCGAGGTCGTTCCAGCTGCACAGATTCATGCGCCAGGGCCACCTACAGACAATGCACTTTGATTTATTGCGCTATCTCTAATAGCACCCGAAATATCACCAGATATATATTGGATTTTTCCCTGACCCTGAGTGTCCGGCCCCAAGTGTCGGTGATTTTCTCGGCCCCTGGTGGTCCGAGGTCGTTCCTGCTGCACAGATGCATGCGCCAGGGCCTCCAGCAGACAATGCACTATGGTTTATCGCGCTATCTGTAATAGCACCCGAGATATCATCAGATGCATCCTGGATTTTTATATGACCTTGGGTGTCCGGCCCCATGTGTCGGTGGTTTTCTCGGCCCCTGGTGGTCCGAGGTCGTTCCCGGTGCACAGATTCAGGCGCCAGGGCCTCCTGCAGATAACTCACTTTGATTTTGTGCGCTATCTGTAACAGCACCCGAGATATCACCAGATTTATATTGGATTTTTCCCTGACCCTGACAGCCCGACCCCATGAGACGGTGGTTTTCTCGGCCCCTGGTGGTCCGAGGTCGTTCCCGCTGCCCGGATTCATGTGCCAGGGCCTCCTGCAGATAATTCACATTGGTTTATTGCACTATCTCTAATAGCACCCGAGATATCAGCAGATATATATTGGATTTTCCCCTGACCCTGAGTGTCCGGCCCCATGAGACTGTGGTTTTCTCGGCCCCTGGTGGTCCGAGGTCGTTCCCGCTGCACAGAATCATGCGCGAAGGCTTCCTGCTGACAATGCACTTTGATTTATCGCGCTATCTCTAATAGCACCCGAGATATCACCAGATATATAATGGATTTTTCCCTGACCCTGACAGTCCGGCTCCATGAGACGGTGGTTTTCTCGGCCCCTGGTGGTCCGAGGTCGTTTCCGCTGAACAGAATCATGCGCCAGGGCCTCCTACAGACAATGCACTTTGATGTATTAGGCTATCTGTAATAGCTCCCGAGATATCACCAGATATATATTGGATTTTTCCCTGACCCTGAGTGTCCGGCCCCATGAGACGGTGGTTTTCTCGGCCCCTGGTGGTCCGAGGTCGTTCCCGCTGCCCAGATTCATGTGCCAGGGCCTCCTGCAGATAATTCACATTGGTTTATTGCGCTATCTGTAATAGTACCCGAGATATCACCAGATATATATTGGCTTTGTCCCTGAACCTGAGTGTCCGGCCCCATGAGACGGTGGTTTTCTCGGCCCCTGGTGCTCCGAGGTCGTTCCCGCTGCACAGATTCATGCGACAGGGCCTCCTGCAGATAATTGACTTTGGTTTACTGCGCTATCTCTAATAGCACCCGAGATATCACCAGATATATATTGGATTTTCCCCTGACCCTGAGTGTCCGGCAACATGAGCCGGTGGTTTTCTCGGCCCCTGGTGGTCCGAGGTCGTTCCCTCTGCCCAGATTCATGTGCCAGGGCCTCCTGCAGATAATTCACATTGGTTTATTGCGCTAACTCTAATAGCACCCGAGATATCACCAGATATATATTGGATATTTCCCTGACACTGACAGTCCGGCCCCATGAGACGGTGGTTTTCTCGGCCCCTGGAGGTCCGAGGTCGTTCCCGCTGCCCAGATTCATGCGCCAGGGCCTCCTACAGACAATGCACTTTGATTTATTGCGCTATCTCTAATTGCACCCGAGATATCACCAGATATATATTGGATTTTTCCTTGACCCTGACAGTCCGGCCCCATGTGTCGATGGTTTTCTCGGTCCCTCGTGGTCCGAGATCGATCCCGCTGCACGCATTCATGCGCCAGGGCCTCTTACAGACAATGCACTTTGATTTATTGCACTATCTGTAATAGCACCCGAGATATCACCAGATATATATTTTGGATTTTTCCCTGACCCTGAGTGTCCGGCCCCATGAGACGGTGGTTTTCTCGGCCCCTGGAGGTCCGAGGTCGTTCCCGCTGCCCAGATTCATGCGCCAGGGCCTCCTACAGACAATGCACTTTCATTTATTGCGCTATCTGTAATAGCACCCGAGATATCACCAGATATATATTGGATTTTTTCCAGACCCTGAGTATCCGGCCCCATGAGACGGTGGTTTTCTCGGCCCCTGGTGGTCGGAGGTCGTTCCCGCTGCCCAGATTCATGCGCCAGGGCCTCCTGCAGATAATTCACTTTAGTTTATTGCGCTATCTCTAATAGCACCCGAGACATCACCAGATATATATTGGATTTTTCCCTGACCCTGAGTGTCCGGCTCCATGAGACGGTGGTTTTCTCGGCCCCTGGAGGTCCGAGGTCGTTCCCGCTGAACAGACTCATGCGCCTGGGCCTCCTACAGACAATGCACTTTGATGTATTGGGCTATCTGTAATAGCTCCTGAGATATCACCAGATATATATTGGATTTTTCCCTGACCCTGAGTGTCCGGCCCCATGAGACGGTGGTTTTCTCGGCCCCTGGTGGTCCGAGGTCGTTCCCGCTGCCCAGATTCATGTGCCAGGGCCTCCTGCAGATTATTCACATTGGTTTATTGCACTATCTCTAATAGCACCCGAGATATCAGCAGAAATATATTGGATTTTCCCCTGACCCTGAGTGTCCGGCCCCATGAGACTGTGGTTTTCTCGGCCCCTGGTGGTCCGAGGTCGTTCCCGCTGCACAGAATCATGCGCGAAGGCTTCCTGCTGACAATGCACTTTGATTTATCGCGCTATCTCTAATAGCACCCGAGATATCACCAGATATATAATGGATTTTTCCCTGACCCTGACAGTCCGGCCCCATGAGACGGTGGTTTTCTCGACCCCTGGTGGTCCTAGGTCGTTCCCTCTGCAGGGATTCATGAGCCAGGGCTTCCTGCAGACAATTCACTTTGGTTTATTGCGCTATCTGTAATAGAACCCGAGATATCACCAGATATATGCTGGATTTTTACATGACGTTGGGTGACGGATACCGAAGATCTGTAATTTTATTGGCCCCTGGTGGTCCGAGGTCGTTCCAGCTGCACAGATTCATTCGCCAGGGCCACCTACAGACAATGCACTTTGATTTATTGCGCTATCTCTAATAGCACCCGAAATATCACCAGATATATATTGGATTTTTCCCTGACCCTGAGTGTCCGGCCCCAAGTGTCGGTGATTTTCTCGGCCCCTGGTGGTCCGAGGTCGTTCCTGCTGCACAGATGCATGCGCCAGGGCCTCCAGCAGACAATGCACTATGGTTTATCGCGCTATCTGTAATAGCACCCGAGATATCATCAGATGCATCCTGGATTTTTATATGACCTTGGGTGTCCGGCCCCATGTGTCGGTGGTTTTCTCGGCCCCTGGTGGTCCGAGGTCGTTCCCGGTGCACAGATTCAGGCGCCAGGGCCTCCTGCAGATAACTCACTTTGATTTTGTGCGCTATCTGTAACAGCACCCGAGATATCACCAGATTTATATTGGATTTTTCCCTGACCCTGACAGCCCGACCCCATGAGACGGTGGTTTTCTCGGCCCCTGGTGGTCCGAGGTCGTTCCCGCTGCCCAGATTCATGTGCCAGGGCCTCCTGCAGATAATTCACATTGGTTTATTGCACTATCTCTAATAGCACCCGAGATATCAGCAGATATATATTGGATTTTCCCCTGACCCTGAGTGTCCGGCCCCATGAGACTGTGGTTTTCTCGGCCCCTGGTGGTCCGAGGTCGTTCCCGCTGCACAGAATCATGCGCGAAGGCTTCCTGCTGACAATGCACTTTGATTTATCGCGCTATCTCTAATAGCACCCGAGATATCACCAGATATATAATGGATTTTTCCCTGACCCTGACAGTCCGGCTCCATGAGACGGTGGTTTTCTCGGCCCCTGGTGGTCCGAGGTCGTTTCCGCTGAACAGACTCATGCGCCAGGGCCTCCTACAGACAATGAACTTTGATTTATTGCGCTATCTGTAATAGCACCCGAGATATCACCAGATATATATTGGATTTTTCCCTGAACCTGAGTGTCCGGCCCCATGAGACGGTGGTTTTCTCGGCCCCTGGTGCTCCGAGGTCGTTCCCGCTGCACAGATGCATGCGCCAGGGCCTCCTGCAGATAATTCACTTCGGTTTATTGCGCTATCTCTAATAGCACCCGAGATATCACCAGATATATATTGGATTTTCCCCTGAGCCTGAGTGTCCGGCCCCATGAGACGGTAGTTTTATCGGCTCCTGGTGGTCCGAGGTCGTTTCCGCTGCACAGAATCATGCGCCAGGGCCTCCTACAGACAATGCACTTTGATGTATTAGGCTATCTGTAATAGCTCCCGAGATATCACCAGATATATATTGGATTTTTCCCTGACCCTGAGTGTCCGGCCCCATGAGACGGTGGTTTTCTCGGCCCCTGGTGGTCCGAGGTCGTTCCCGCTGCCCAGATTCATGTGCCAGGGCCTCCTGCAGATAATTCACATTGGTTTATTGCGCTATCTGTAATAGTACCCGAGATATCACCAGATATATATTGGCTTTGTCCCTGAACCTGAGTGTCCGGCCCCATGAGACGGTGGTTTTCTCGGCCCCTGGTGCTCCGAGGTCGTTCCCGCTGCACAGATTCATGCGACAGGGCCTCCTGCAGATAATTGACTTTGGTTTACTGCGCTATCTCTAATAGCACCCGAGATATCACCAGATATATATTGGATTTTCCCCTGACCCTGAGTGTCCGGCAACATGAGCCGGTGGTTTTCTCGGCCCCTGGTGGTCCGAGGTCGTTCCCTCTGCCCAGATTCATGTGCCAGGGCCTCCTGCAGATAATTCACATTGGTTTATTGCGCTAACTCTAATAGCACCCGAGATATCACCAGATATATATTGGATATTTCCCTGACCCTGACAGTCCGGCCCCATGAGACGGTGGTTTTCTCGGCCCCTGGAGGTCCGAGGTCGTTCCGGCTGCCCAGATTCATGCGCCAGGGCCTCCTACAGACAATGCACTTTGATTTATTGCGCTATCTCTAATTGCACCCGAGATATCACCAGATATATATTGGATTTTTCCTTGACCCTGACAGTCCGGCCCCATGTGTCGATGGTTTTCTCGGTCCCTCGTGGTCCGAGATCGATCCCGCTGCACGCATTCATGCGCCAGGGCCTCTTACAGACAATGCACTTTGATTTATTGCACTATCTGTAATAGCACCCGAGATATCACCAGATATATATTTTGGATTTTTCCCTGACCCTGAGTGTCCGGCCCCATGAGACGGTGGTTTTCTCGGGCCCTGGAGGTCCGAGGTCGTTCCCGCTGCCCAGATTCATGCGCCAGGGCCTCCTACAGACAATGCACTTTCATTTATTGCGCTATCTGTAATAGCACCCGAGATATCACCAGATATATATTGGATTTTTTCCAGACCCTGAGTATCCGGCCCCATGAGACGGTGGTTTTCTCGGCCCCTGGTGGTCGGAGGTCGTTCCCGCTGCCCAGATTCATGCGCCAGGGCCTCCTGCAGATAATTCACTTTAGTTTATTGCGCTATCTCTAATAGCACCCGAGACATCACCAGATATATATTGGATTTTTCCCTGACCCTGAGTGTCCGGCTCCATGAGACGGTGGTTTTCTCGGCCCCTGGTGGTCCGAGGTCGTTCCCGCTGAACAGACTCAGGCGCCTGGGCCTCCTACAGACAATGCACTTTGATGTATTGGGCTATCTGTTATAGCTCCCGACATATCACCAGATATATATTGGATTTTTCCCTGACCCTGAGTGTCCGGCCCCATGAGACGGTGGTTTTCTCGGCCCCTGGTGGTCCGAGGTCGTTCCCGCTGCCCAGATTCATGTGCCAGGGCCTCCTGCAGATAATTCACATTGGTTTATTGCACTATCTCTAATAGCACCCGAGACATCACCAGATATATATTGGATTTTTCCCTGACCCTGAGTGTCCGGCTCCATGAGACGGTGGTTTTCTCGGCCCCTGGTGGTCCGAGGTCGTTCCCGCTGAACAGACTCATGCGCCTGGGCCTCCTACAGACAATGCACTTTGATGTATTGGGCTATCTGTAATAGCTCCTGAGATATCACCAGATATGTATTGGATTTTTCCCTGACCCTGAGTGTCCGGCCCCATGAGACGGTGGTTTTCTCGGCCCCTGGTGGTCCGAGGTCGTTCCCGCTGCCCAGATTCATGTGCCAGGGCCTCCTGCAGATTATTCACATTGGTTTATTGCACTATCTCTAATAGCACCCGAGATATCAGCAGAAATATATTGGATTTTCCCCTGACCCTGAGTGTCCGGCCCCATGAGACTGTGGTTTTCTCGGCCCCTGGTGGTCCGAGGTCGTTCCCGCTGCACAGAATCATGCGCGAAGGCTTCCTGCTGACAATGCACTTTGATTTATCGCGCTATCTCTAATAGCACCCGAGATATCACCAGATATATAATGGATTTTTCCCTGACCCTGACAGTCCGGCTCCATGAGACGGTGGTTTTCTCGGCCCCTGGTGGTCCGAGGTCGTTCCCGCTGAACAGACTCATGCGCCAGGGCCTCCTACAGACAATGAACTTTGATTTATTGCGCTCTCTGTAATAGCACCCGAGATATCACCAGATATATATTGGATTTTTCCCTGAACCTGAGTGTCCGGCCCCATGAGACGGTGATTTTCTCGGCCCCTGGTGCTCCGAGGTCGTTCCCGCTGCACAGATTCATGCGACAGGGCCTCCTGCAGATAATTGACTTTGGTTTACTGCGCTATCTCTAGTAGCACCCGAGATATCACCAGATATATATTGGATTTTCCCCTGACCCTGAGTGTCTGGCAACATGAGACTGTGGTTTTCTCGGCCCCTGGTGGTCCGAGGTCGTTCCCTCTGCACAGACTCATGCGCCAGGGCCTCCTACAGACAATGCACTTTGATTTATTGCGCTATCTCTTATTGCACCCGAGATATCACCAGATATATATTGGATTTTTCCTTGACCCTGACAGTCCGGCCCCATGTGTCGATGGTTTTCTCGGTCCCTCGTGGTCCGAGGTCGATCCCGCTGCACGCATTCATGCGCCAGGGCCTCCTACAGACAATGCACTTTGATTTATTGCACTATCTGTAATAGCACCCGAGCTATCACTAGATATATATTGGATGTTCCCCTGACCCTGAGTGTCCGGCCCCATGAGACGGTAGTTTTCTCGGCCCCTGGTGGTCCGAGATCGTTCCCGCTGCACAGATGCATGCGCCAGGGCCTCCTGCAGATAATTCACTTTGGTTTATTGCGCTATCTCTAATAGCACCCGAGATATCACCAGATATATATTGGATTTTCCCCTGAGCCTGAGAGTCCGGACCCATGTGACGGTAGGTTTATCGGCTCCTGGTGGTCCGAGGTCGTTTCCGCTGCACAGAATCATGCGCCAGGGCCTCCTACAGACAATGCACTTTGATGTATTGGGCTATCTGTAATAGCTCCCGAGATATCACTAGATATATATTGGATTTTTCCTTGACCCTGACAGTCCAGCCACATGTGTCGATGGTTTTCTCGGTCCCTCGTGGTCCGAGGTCGTTCCCGCAGCACGGACTCATGCGCCAGGGACTCCTACAGACAATGCACTTTGATTTATTGCACTATCTGTAATAGCACCCGAGCTATCACTAGATATATATTGGATTTTCCCCTGACCCTGAGTGTCCGGCCCCATGAGACGGTAGTTTTCTCGGCCCCTGGTGGTCCGAGATCGTTCCCGCTGCACAGATGCAATCGCCAGGGCCTCCTGCAGATAATTCACTTTGGTTTATCGCGCTATCTCTAATAGCACCCGAGATATCACCAGATATATAATGGATTTTTCCCTGACCCTGACAGTCCGGCTCCGTGAGTCGGTGGTTTTCTCGGCCCCTGGTGGTCCGAGGTCGTTCCCGCTGAACAGACTCATGCGCCAGGGCCTCCTACAGACAATGAACTTTCATTTATCGCGCTATCTCTAATAGCACCAGAGATATCACCAGATATATAATGGATTTTTCCCTGACCCTGAGTGTCCGGCCTCCTGAGACTGTGGTTTTCTCGGCCCCTGGTGGTCCGAGGTCGTTCCCGCTGCACAGATTCATGCGCCAGGGTCTCCTGCAGATAATTCACTTTGGTTTATAGCGCTATCTCTAATAGCACCCGAGATATCACGAGATATATATTGGATTTTTCCCTGACCCTGAGTGTCCGGCCCCATGAGACGGTGGTTTTCTCGGCCCCTGGTGGTCCGAGGTCGTTCCCGCTGGACAGATGCATGCGCGAGGGCCTCCTGCAGATAATTCACTTTGGCTTATTGCGCTATCTCTAATAGGACCCGAGATATCACCAGATATATATTGGATTTTCCCCTGACCCTGAGTGTCCGGCCCCATGAGACGGTGGTTTTCTCGGCCCCTGGTGGTCCGAGGTCGTTCCCGCTGCACAGATTCATGCGCCAGGGCCTCCTGCAGATAATTCACTTTGGTTTATTGCTCTATCTCTAATAGCACCCGAGATAGCACCAGATATATATTGGATATTTCCCTGACCCTGACAGTCCGGCCCCATGAGACTGTGGTTTTCTCGGCCCCTGGTGGTCCGAGGTCGTTCCCGCAGCACGGACTCATGCGCCGGGGCCTCCTGCAGACAATGCACTTTGATTTATTGCGCTATCTGTAACAGCACCGGAGATATCACCAGATATATATTGGATTTTTCCTTGACCCTGAGTGTCCGGTCCCATGAGAGGGTGGTTTTCTCGGCCCCTGGTGGTCCGAGGTCGTTCCCGCTGCACAGATTCATGCGCCAGGGACGCCTGCAGATAATTCACTTTGGTTTATTGCGCTATCTCTATTAGCACCCGAGATATCACCAGATATATGCTGGATTTTTACATGACCTTGGGTGACGGATACCGAAAATCTGTAATTTTCTTGGCCCCTGGTGGTCCGAGGTCGTTGCTGCTGCACGGACTCATGCGCCAGGGCCTCCTGCAGACAATGCACTTTGATTTATCGCGCTATCTCTAATAGCACCCGAGATATCACCAGATGTATATTTGATTTTTCCCTGACCCTGAGTGTTCGGCCCCATGAGACGGTGGTTTTCTCGGACCCTGGTGGTCCGAGGTCGTTCGCGCTGCACAGATTCATGCACCAGGGCCTCCTGCAGATAATTCACTTTGGTTTATTGCGCTATCTCTACTAGCACCCGAGATATCACCAGATATATATTGGATTTTTCCCTGACCCTGACAGTCTGGCCCCATGAGACGGTGATTTTCTCGGTCTCTGGTGGTCCGAGGACGTTGCCGCTGCACAGATTCATGCGCCAGGGCCTCCCGCAGACAATGCACTTTGATTTATTGCGCTATCTCTAATAGCACTCGAGATATCACCAGATATATATTGGATTCTTCCCTGACCATGACAGTCCGGCCCCATGAGACGGTGATTTTCTCGGCCCCTGGTGTTCCAAGGTCGTTCCCGCTGCACAGATTCATGCGCCAGGGCATCCTACAGACAATGCACTTTGGTTTATCGCGCTAACTCTAATAGCACCCGAGATATCACCAGATATATATTGGATTTTCCCCTGAACCTGAGTGTCCGGCCCCATGAGACTGTAGTTTTCTCGGCCGCTGGTGGTCCGAAGTCGTTCCCGCTGCACAGATTCATGCGTCAGGGCCTCCTACAGACAATGCACTTTGATTTATTGCGCTATCTGTAATAGCACCCGAGATATCACCAGATATATGCTGGATTTTTACATGACCTTGGGTGACGGATACGGAAAATCTGTAATTTTCATGGCCCTTGGTGGTCCGAGGTCGTTGCTGCTGCACAGATTCATGCGGCAGGGCCTCCTGCAGACAATGCACTTTGATTTATCGCGCTATCTGTAATAGAACCCGAGATATCACCAGATATATATTGGATTTTTCCCTGACCCTGAGTGCCCGGCCCCATGTGTCGGTGGTTTTCTCGGCCCCTGGTGGTCCGAGGTCGTTCCTGCTGCACAGATCCATGCGCAAGGGCCTCCTACGGACAATGCACTTTGATTTATTGCGCTATCTGTAATAGCACCCGAGATATCACCAGATGTATATTTGATTTTTCCCTGACCCTGAGTGTCCGGCCCCATGAGACGGTTGTTTTCTCGGCCCCTGGTGGTCCGCGGTCGTTCCCGCTGCACAGATGCATGCGCCAGGGCCTCCTGCAGATAATTCACTTTGGTTTATTGCGCTATGTCTAATAGCACCCGAGATATCACCAGATATATATTGGATTTCCCCTGACCCTGAGTGTCCGGCCCAATGAGAGGGTGGTTTTCTCGGCCCCTGGTGGTCCGAGGTCGTTCCCGCTGCACAGATTCATGCGCCAGGGCCTCCTACAGACAATGCATTTTGATTTATCGCGCTATCTGTAATAGCACCCGAGATATCACCAGATATATATTGGATTTTTCCCGGACCCTGAGTGTCCGGCCCCATGAGACGGTGGTTTTCTCGGCCCCTGATGGTCCGAGGTCGTTCCCGCAGCCCAGATTCATGCACCAGGGCCTCCTGCAGATAATTCACTTTGGTTTATTGCGCTATCTCGAATAGCACCCGAGATATCACCAGATATATATTGGATTTTCCCCTGACCCTGAGTGTTCGGCCCCACGAGACGGTGGTTTTCTCGGCCCCCTGGTGATCCGAGGTCGTTCCCGCTGCACAGATGCATGCGCCAGGGCCACCTGCAGATAATTCACTTTGGTTTATTGCGCTATCTGTAATAGCACCCGAGATATCACCAGATATATATTGGATTTTTCCCTGACCCTGAGTGTCCGGCCCAATGAGACTGTGGTTTTCTCGGCCCCTGGTGGTCCGAGGTCGTTCCCGCTGCACAGATTCATGCGCCAGGGCCTCCTGCAGATAATTCACTTTGGTTTATTGCGCTATCTCTAATAGCACCCGAGATATCACCAGATATATATTGGATTTTTCCCCGACCCTGAGTGTGCGGCCCCATGAGACGGTGGTTTTCGCGGCCACTGTTGGTCCGAGGTCGTTCCCGCTGCACAGATTTATGCGACAGGGCCTCCTACAGACAATGCACTTTGATTTATTGCGCTATCTGTAATAGCACCGGAGATATCACCAGATATATATTGGATTTTTCCCTGACCCTGAGTGCCCGGCCCCATGTGTCGGTGGTTTTCTCGGCCCCTGGTGGTCCGATGTCGTTCCTGCTGCACAGATTCATGCGCAAGGACCTCCTACGGACAATGCACTTTGATTTATTGCGCTATCTCTAATAGCACCCGAGATATCACCAGATGTATATTTGATTTTTCCCTGACCCTGAGTGTTCGGCCCCATGAGACGGTGGTTTTCTCGGCCCCTGGTTTTCCGAGGTCGTTCCCGCTGCACAGATTCATGCGCCAGGGCCGCCTGCAGATAATTCACTTTGGATTATTGCGCTATCTCTATTAGCACCCGAGATATCACCAGATATATGCTGGATTTTTACATGACCTTGGGTGACGGATACCGAAAATCTGTAATTTTCTTGGCCCCTGGTGGTCCGAGGTCGTTGCTGCTGCACGGACTCATGCGCCAGGGCCTCCTGCAGACAATGCACTTTGATTTATCGCGCTATCTGTAATAGAACCCGAGATATCACCAGATATATATTGGATTTTCCCCTGACCCTGAGTGTCCGGCCGCATGAGACGGTGGTTTTCTCGGCCCCTGGTGGTCCGAGGTCGTTCCTGCTGCACAGATTCATGCGCAAGGACCTCCTACGGACAATGCACTTTGATTTATTGCGCTATCTGTAATAGAACCCGAGATATCACCAGATATATATTGGTTTTTTCCCCGACCCTGAGTGCGGGGCCCCATGAGACGGTGGTTTTCGCGGCCACTGTTGGTCCGAGGTCGTTCCCGCTGCACAGATTTATGCGCCAGGGCCTCCTACAGACAATGCACTTTGATCTATTACGCTATCTGTAATAGCAACGGACATATCACCAGATATATATTGGATTTTCCCCTGACCCTGAGTGTCCGACCCCATGAGCAGGTGGTTTTCTCGGCCCCTGGTGGTCCGAGGTCCTCCCCGCTGCACAGATTCATGAGCCAGGGCCTCCTGCAGATAATGCATTTTGATTTATTGCGCTATCTGTAATAGCACCCGAGATATCACCAGATATATATTGGATTTTTCCCTGACCCTGAGTGTCCGGCCCCATGAGACGGTGGTTATCTCGGCCCCTGGTGGTCCGAGGTCGTTCCCGCTGCACAGATTCATGCGCCAGGGCCGCCTGCAGATAATTCACTTTGGTTTAATGCGCCATCTCTAATAGCACCAGAGATATCCCCAGATATATATTGGATTTTCCCCTGACCCTGAGTGTCCGGCCCCATGAGACGGTGGTTTTCTCGGCCCCTGGTGTTCCAAGGTCGTTCCCGCTGCACAGATTCATGCGCCAGGGCATCCTACAGACAATGCACTTTGGTTTATCGCGCTAACTCTAATAGCACCCGAGATATCACCAGATATATATTGGATTTTCCCCTGAACCTGAGTGTCCGGCCCCATGAGACTGTAGTTTTCTCGGCCGCTGGTGGTCCGAAGTCGTTCCCGCTGCACAGATTCATGCGTCAGGGCCTCCTACAGACAATGCACTTTGATTTATTGCGCTATCTGTAATAGCACCCGAGATATCACCAGATATATGCTGGATTTTTACATGACCTTGGGTGACGGATACGGAAAATCTGTAATTTTCATGGCCCTTGGTGGTCCGAGGTCGTTGCTGCTGCACAGATTCATGCGGCAGGGCCTCCTGCAGACAATGCACTTTGATTTATCGCGCTATCTGTAATAGAACCCGAGATATCACCAGATATATATTGGATTTTTCCCTGACCCTGAGTGCCCGGCCCCATGTGTCGGTGGTTTTCTCGGCCCCTGGTGGTCCGAGGTCGTTCCTGCTGCACAGATCCATGCGCAAGGGCCTCCTACGGACAATGCACTTTGATTTATTGCGCTATCTGTAATAGCACCCGAGATATCACCAGATGTATATTTGATTTTTCCCTGACCCTGAGTGTCCGGCCCCATGAGACGGTTGTTTTCTCGGCCCCTGGTGGTCCGCGGTCGTTCCCGCTGCACAGATGCATGCGCCAGGGCCTCCTGCAGATAATTCACTTTGGTTTATTGCGCTATGTCTAATAGCACCCGAGATATCACCAGATATATATTGGATTTCCCCTGACCCTGAGTGTCCGGCCCAATGAGAGGGTGGTTTTCTCGGCCCCTGGTGGTCCGAGGTCGTTCCCGCTGCACAGATTCATGCGCCAGGGCCTCCTACAGACAATGCATTTTGATTTATCGCGCTATCTGTAATAGCACCCGAGATATCACCAGATATATATTGGATTTTTCCCGGACCCTGAGTGTCCGGCCCCATGAGACGGTGGTTTTCTCGGCCCCTGATGGTCCGAGGTCGTTCCCGCAGCCCAGATTCATGCACCAGGGCCTCCTGCAGATAATTCACTTTGGTTTATTGCGCTATCTCGAATAGCACCCGAGATATCACCAGATATATATTGGATTTTCCCCTGACCCTGAGTGTTCGGCCCCACGAGACGGTGGTTTTCTCGGCCCCCTGGTGATCCGAGGTCGTTCCCGCTGCACAGATGCATGCGCCAGGGCCACCTGCAGATAATTCACTTTGGTTTATTGCGCTATCTGTAATAGCACCCGAGATATCACCAGATATATATTGGATTTTTCCCTGACCCTGAGTGTCCGGCCCAATGAGACTGTGGTTTTCTCGGCCCCTGGTGGTCCGAGGTCGTTCCCGCTGCACAGATTCATGCGCCAGGGCCTCCTGCAGATAATTCACTTTGGTTTATTGCGCTATCTCTAATAGCACCCGAGATATCACCAGATATATATTGGATTTTTCCCCGACCCTGAGTGTGCGGCCCCATGAGACGGTGGTTTTCGCGGCCACTGTTGGTCCGAGGTCGTTCCCGCTGCACAGATTTATGCGACAGGGCCTCCTACAGACAATGCACTTTGATTTATTGCGCTATCTGTAATAGCACCGGAGATATCACCAGATATATATTGGATTTTTCCCTGACCCTGAGTGCCCGGCCCCATGTGTCGGTGGTTTTCTCGGCCCCTGGTGGTCCGAGGTCGTTCCTGCTGCACAGATTCATGCGCAAGGACCTCCTACGGGCAATGCACTTTGATTTATTGCGCTATCTCTAATAGCACCCGTGATATCACCAGATGTATATTTGATTTTTCCCTGACCCTGAGTGTTCGGCCCCATGAGACGGTGGTTTTCTCGGCCCCTGGTTTTCCGAGGTCGTTCCCGCTGCACAGATTCATGCGCCAGGGCCGCCTGCAGATAATTCACTTTGGATTATTGCGCTATCTCTATTAGCACCCGAGATATCACCAGATATATGCTGGATTTTTACATGACCTTGGGTGACGGATACCGAAAATCTGTAATTTTCTTGGCCCCTGGTGGTCCGAGGTCGTTGCTGCTGCACGGACTCATGCGCCAGGGCCTCCTGCAGACAATGCACTTTGATTTATCGCGCTATCTGTAATAGAACCGAAATATCACCAGATATATATTGGATTTTCCCCTGACCCTGAGTGTCCGGCCGCATGAGACGGTGGTTTTCTCGGCCCCTGGTGGTCCGAGGTCGTTCCTGCTGCACAGATTCATGCGCAAGGACCTCCTACGGACAATGCACTTTGATTTATTGCGCTATCTGTAATAGAACCCGAGATATCACCAGATATATATTGGTTTTTTCCCCGACCCTGAGTGCGGGGCCCCATGAGACGGTGGTTTTCGCGGCCACTGTTGGTCCGAGGTCGTTCCCGCTGCACAGATTTATGCGCCAGGGCCTCCTACAGACAATGCACTTTGATCTATTACGCTATCTGTAATAGCAACGGACATATCACCAGATATATATTGGATTTTCCCCTGACCCTGAGTGTCCGACCCCATGAGCAGGTGGTTTTCTCGGCCCCTGGTGGTCCGAGGTCCTCCCCGCTGCACAGATTCATGAGCCAGGGCCTCCTGCAGACAATGCACTTTGATATATCGCGCTATCTGTAATAGCACCGGAGATATCACCAGATATATATTGGTTTTTTCCCCGACCCTGAGTGTGCGTCCCCATGAGACGGTGGTTTTCTCGGCCCCTGGTGGTCCGAGGTCGTTCCTGCTGCACAGATTCATGCGCAAGGACCTCCTACGGACAATGCACTTTGATTTATTGCGCTATCTCTAATAGCACCCGAGATATCACCGGATGTATATTTGATTTTTCCCTGACCCTGAGTGTCCGGCCCCATGAGACGGTGGTTTTCTCGGCCCCTGGTGGTCCGAGGTCGTTCCCGCTGTACAGATTCGTGCGCCAGGGCCGCCTGCAGATAATTCACTTTGGTTTATTGCGCTATCTCTATTAGCAGCCGAGATATCACCAGATATATGCTGGATTTTTACATGACCTTGGGTGACGGATACCGAAAATCTGTAATTTTCTTGGCCCCTGATGGTCCGAGGTCGTTGCTGCTGCACGGACTCATGCGCCAGGGCCTCCTGCAGACAATGCACTTTGATTTATCGCGCTATCTGTAATAGAACCCGAGATATCACCAGATATATATTGGATTTTTCCCCGACCCTGAGTGCGCGGCCCCATGAGACGGTGGTTTTCGCGGCCACTGTTGGTCCGAGGTCGTTCCCGCTGCACAGATTTATGCGCCAGGGCCTCCTACAGACAATGCACTTTGATTTATTACGCTATCTGTAATAGCACCGGACATATCACCTGATATATATTGGATTTTCCCCTGACCCTGAGTGTCCGGCCCCATGAGCAGGTGGTTTTCTCGGCCCCTGGTGGTCCGAGGTCGTCCCCGCTGCACAGATTCATGAGCCAGGGCCTCCTGCAGATAATGCATTTTGATTTATTGCGCTATCTGTAATAGCACCCGAGATATCACCAGATATATATTGGATTTTTCCCTGACCCTGAGTGTCCGGCCCCATGAGACGGTGGTTTTCTCGGCCCCTGGTGGTCCGAGGTCGTTCCCGCTGCACAGATTCATGCGCCAGGGCCGCCTGCAGATAATTCACTTTGGTTTAATGCGCCATCTCTAATAGCACCCGAGATATCCCCAGATATATATCGGATTTTTCCCTGACCCTGAGTGTCCGGCCCCATGAGACGGAGGTTTACATGGCCCCTGGTGGTCCGAGGTCGTTCCCGCTGCACACATGCATGCGCCAGGGCCTCCTGCAGATAATTCACATTGGTTTATTGCGCTATCTATAATAGCGCCCGAGATATCACCGGATATATATTGGATTTTCCCCTGACCCTGAGTGTCCGGCCCCATGAGACGGTGGTTTTCTCGGCCCCTGGTGGTCCGAGGTCGTTCCTGCTTCACAGATTCATGCGCCAGGGCTTCCTGCAGACAATGCACTTTGATTTATCACGCTATCTGTAATAGAACCCGAGACATCACCAGATATATGCTGGATTTTTACATGACCTTGGGTGACGAATTCCGTATATCAGTAATTTTCTCGGCCCGTGGTGGTCCGAGGTCGTTCCTGCTTCACAGATTCATGCGCCAGGGCCTCCCGCAGACAATGCACTTTGATTTATTGCGCTCTCTCTAATAGCACCCGAGATATCACCAGATATATATTGGATTTTCCCCTGTCCCTGAGTGTCCGGCCCCATGAGGCGGTGGTTTTCTCGGCACCTGGTTGTCCGAGGTCGATATCGCTGCACAGATTCATGCGCTAGGGCCTCCTGCAGGCAATGCACTTTGATATATCGCGCTATCTGTAATAGCTCCCGAGATATCACCAGATACATATTGGTTATATCCCCGACCCTGAGTGTCCGGCCCCATGAGACAGTGGTTTTCGCGGCCCCTGGTGGTCCGAGGTCGTTCCCGCTGCACAGATGCATGCGCCAGGGCCTCCTGCAGATAATGCACTTTGAATTATTGCGCTATCTGTAATAGCACCCGAGATATCACCAGATATATGCTGGATTTTTACATGACCTTGGGTGACGGATACCGAAAATCTGTAATTTTCTTGGGCCCTGGTGGTCCGAGGTCGTTGCTGCTGCACGGACTCATGCGCCAGGGCCTCCTGCAGACAATGCACTTTGATTTATCGCGCTATCTGTAATAGAACCCGAGATATCACCAGATATATATTGGATTTTTCCCTGACCCTGAGTGCCCGGCCCCATGTGTCGGTGGTTTTTCGGCCCCTGGTGGTCCGAGGTCGATCTCGCTGCACAGATTCAGGCGCTAGGGACTCATGCAGACAATGCACTTTGATATATCGCGCTATCTGTAATAGCACCGGAGATATCACCAGATATATATTGGTTTTTTCCCCGACCCTGAGTGTGCGTCCCCATGAGACGGTGGTTTTCTTGGCCCCTGGTGGTCCGAGGTCGTTCCTGCTGCACAGATTCATGCGCAAGGACCTCCTACGGACAATGCACTTTGATTTATTGCGCTATCTCTAATAGCACCCGAGATATCACCGGATGTATATTTGATTTTTCCCTGACCCTGAGTGTCCGGCCCCATGAGACGGTGGTTTTCTCGGCCCCTGGTGGTCCGAGGTCGTTCCCGCTGTACAGATTCGTGCGCCAGGGCCGCCTGCAGATAATTCACTTTGGTTTATTGCGCTATCTCTATTTGCAGCCGAGATATCACCAGATATATGCTGGATTTTTACATGACCTTGGGTGACGGATACCGAAAATCTGTAATTTTCTTGGCCCCTGATGGTCCGAGGTCGTTGCTGCTGCTCGGACTCATGCGCCAGGGCCTCCTGCAGACAATGCACTTTGATTTATCGCGCTATCTGTAATAGAACCCGAGATATCACCAGATATATATTGGATTTTTCCCCGACCCTGAGTGCGCGGCCCCATGAGACGGTGGTTTTCGCGGCCACTGTTGGTCCGAGGTCGTTCCCGCTGCACAGATTTATGCGCCAGGGCCTCCTACAGACAATGCACTTTGATTTATTACGCTATCTGTAATAGCACCGGACATATCACCAGATATATATTGGATTTTCCCCTGACCCTGAGTGTCCGGCCCCATGAGCAGGTGGTTTTCTCGGCCCCTGGTGGTCCGAGGTCGTCCCCGCTGCACAGATTCATGAGCCAGGGCCTCCTGCAGATAATGCATTTTGATTTATTGCGCTATCTGTAATAGCACCCGAGATATCACCAGATATATATTGGATTTTTCCCTGACCCTGAGTGTCCGGCCCCATGAGACGGTGGTTTTCTCGGCCCCTGGTGGCCCGAGGTCGATCCCGCTACACAGATTCATGCGCCAGGGCCTCCTGCAGATAATTCACTTTGGTTTATTGCGCTATCTATAATAGCACCCGAGATATCACCAGATATATATTGGATTTTTCCCTGACCTTGTGAGTCCGGCCCCATGAGACGGAGGTTTTCTTGGCCCCTGGTAGCCCGAGGTCGTTCCCGCTGCACACATGCATGCGCCAGGGCCTCCTGCAGATAATTCACTTTGGTTTATTGCGCTATCTATAATAGCACCCGAGATATCACCAGATATATATTGGATTTTTCCCTGACCCTGAGTGTCCGGCCCCATGAGACGGTGGTTTTCTCGGCCCCTGGTGGCCCGAGGTCGATCCCGCTACACAGATTCATGCGCCAGGGCCTCCTGCAGATAATTCACTTTGGTTTATTGCGCTATCTCTAATAGCACCCGAGATATCACCATATATATATTTGATTTTCCCCTGACCCTGAGTCTCCGGCCCCATGAGACTGTGGTTTTCTCGGCACCTGGTGTCCGAGGTCGTTCCCGCTGCCCAGATACATACGCCAGGGCCCCCTACAGACAATGCACTTTGATTTATTGCGCTATCTCAACTAGCACCCGAGATATCACCAGATATATATTGGATTTTTCCCTGACCCTGGCAGTCCGGCCCCATGAGACGGTGATTTTCTCGGCCCCTGGTTGTCCGAGGTCGTTCCCGCTGAACAGATTCATGCGCCAGGGCTTCCTGCAGACAATGCACTTTGATTTATCGCGCTATCTGTAATAGAACCCGAGATATCACCATATATATGCTGGATTCTTAAATGACCTTGGGTGACGAATTCCGGATATCTGTAATTTTCTCGGCCCCTGGTGGTCCGAGGTCGTTCCTGCTTCACAGATTCATGCGCCGGGGCCTCCTACAGACAATGCACTTTGATTTATTGCGCTATCTGTAATAGCACCCGGGAAAGCACCATATGTATGCTGGATTTGTACATGACTTTGGGTGACGGATACAGAAAATCTGTAATTTCCACGGCCCCTGGAGATCCGAGGTCGTTCCTGCTTCACAGATTCATGCGCCAGGGCTTCCTGCAGACAATGGACTTTGACTTATTGCGCTATCTGTAATAGCACCCGAGATATCACCAGATATATATAGTATTTTTCCCTGACCCTGAGTCTCCGGCCCCATGAGACTGTGGTTTTCTCGGCCCCTGGTGGTCAGAGGTCGTTCCCGCTGCACAGATTCATGCGCCAGGGCCTCCTGCAGGCAATTCACTTTGGTTTATTGCGCAATCTCTAATAGCACCCGACATATCACCAGATATATATTGGATTTTTCCCCGACCCTGAGTGTTCGGCCCCATGAGACGGTGGTTTTCTCGGCACCTGGTGGTCCGAGGTCGTTCCCGCTGCACAGATGCATGCGCTAGGGCCTCCTGCAGATAATTCACTTTGGTTTATCGCGCTATCTGTAATAGAACCCGAGATATCACCAGATATATGCTGGATTTTTACATGAAATTGGGTGACGGATACCGAACATCTGTAATTTTCTCGGCCCCTGGTGGTCCGATGTCGTTCCCGCTGCACAGATTCATGCGCCAGGGCCTCCTACAGACAATGCACTTTGATTTATTGCGCTATCTGTAATAGCACCCGAGATATCACCAGATATATATTGGATTTTTCCCTGACCATGAGTCTCCGGCCCCATGTGACGGTGGTTTTCTCAGCCCCTGGTGATCCGAGGTCGTTCCCGCTGCACAGATTCATGCGCCAGGGCCTCCTACAGACAATACACTTTGATTTATTGCGCTATATGTAATAGCTCCTGAGATATCACCAAATATATATTGGATTTTTCCCTGACCCTGAGTGTCCCGCCCCATGAGACGGTGGTTTTCTCGGCCCCTGGTGGTCCGAGGTCGTTCCCGCTGCACAGATTCATGCGCCAGGGCCTCCTACAGACAATACACTTTGATTTATTGCGCTATCTGTAATAGCACCCGAGATATCGCCAGATATATATTGGATTTTTCCCTGACCCTGAGTGTCCGGCCCCATGAGACGGTGGTTTTCTCGGCCCCTGGTGGTCTGTGGTCGTTCCCGCTGCACAGATTTATGCGCCAGGGCCTCCTACAGACAATACACTTTGATTTATTGCGCTATCTGTAATAGCACCCGAGATATCGCCAGATATATATTGGATTTTTCCCTGACCCTGAGTGTCCGGCCCGATGAGACGGTGGCTTTCTCGGCCCCTGATGGTCCGAGGTCGTTCCCGCTGCACAGATTAATGCGCCAGGTCCTCCTGCAGATAATTCACTTTGGATTATTGCGCTATCTCTAATAGCACCCGAGATATCACCAGATATATATTGGATTTTCCCCTGACCCTGAGTGTCCGGCCCCATGAGCCGGTGGTTTTCTCGACCCCTGGTGGTGCGAGGTCGTTCCCGCTGCCCAGATTCATGCGCCAGGGCCTCCTACAGACAATGCACTTTAATTTATTGCGCTATCTGTAATAGCACCCGAGAAAGCACCGTATATATGCTGGATTTTTAAATGACTTTGGGTGACGGACACCGAAAATCTGTAAGTTTCTCGGCCCCTGGAGATCCGAGGTCGTTCCTGTTGCATAGATTCATGCGCCAGGGCCTCCTACAGACAATACACTTTGATTTATTGCGCTATCTGTAATAGCACCCGAGATATCACCAGATATATGCTGGATTTTTACATGACCTTGGGTGGCGGATTCCGAAAATCTGTAATTTTCTCGGCCCCTGGTGGTCCGAGGTCGTTCCTGCTGCACAGATGCATGCGCCAGGGCCTCCTGCAGACAATGCATTTTGATTTATCGCGCTATCTGTAATAGAACCCGAGATATCACCAGATATATGCTGGATTTTTACATGAAATTGGGTGACGGTTACAGAAAATCTGTAATTTTCTCGACCCCTGGTGGTCCGATGTTGTTCCCGCTGCCCAGATTCATGCGCCAGGGCCTCCTACAGACAATGCACTCTGATTTATTGCGCTATCTGTAATTGCACCCGAGAAAGCACCGTATATATGCTGGATTTTTAAATGACTTTGGGTGACGGACACCGAAAATCTGTAAGTTTCTCGGCCCCTGGAGATCCGAGGTCGTTCCTGTTGCATAGATTCATGCGCCAGGGCCTCCTACAGACAATACACTTTGATTTATTGCGCTATCTGTAATAGCACCCGAGATATCACCAGATATATATTGGATTTTTCCCTGACCATGAGTCTCCGGCCCCATGAGACGGTGGTTTTCTCAGCCCCTGGTGGTCCGAGGTCGTTCCGTAGCACAGATTCATGCGCCAGGGCCTCCTGCAGATAATTCAATTTGATTTATCGCGCTATCTGTAATAGCACCCGAGATATCGCCAGATATATATTGGATTTTTCCCTGACCCTGAGTGTCCGGCCCCATGAGACGGTGGCTTTCTCGGCCCCTGGTGGTCCGAGGTCGTTCCCGCTGCCCAGATTCATACGCCAGGGCCTCCTACAGACAATGCACTTTGAATTATTGCGCTATCTGTAATAGCACCCGAGAAAGCACCGTATATATGCTGGATTTTTAAATGACTTTGGGTGACGGACACCGAAAATCTGTAAGTTTCTAGGCCCCTGGAGGGCCGAGGTCGTTCCTGCTTCACAGATTCATGCGCCAGGGCCTCCTGCAGACAATGCACTTTGATTTATCGCGCTATGTATAATAGAACCCGAGATATCACCAGATATATGCTGGATTTTTACATGAAATTGGGTGACGGATACCGAAAATATGTAAGTTTCTCGGCCCCTGGAGGGCCGAGGTCGCTCCTGCTTCACAGGTTCATGCGCCAGGACCTCCTGCAGACAATGCACTTTGATTTATCCCGCTATCTGTAATAGAACCCGAGAAAGAACCGTATATATGCTGGATTTTTAAATGACTTTGGGTGACGGACACCGAAAATCTGTAATTTTCTCGGCCCCCGGTGGTCCGATGTCGTTCCCGCTGCACAGATTCATGCGCCAGGGCCTCCTACAGACAATGCACTTTGATTTATTGCGCTATCTGTAATAGCACCCGAGATATCACCAGATATATATTGGATTTTTCCCTGACCATGAGTCTCCGGCCCCATGAGACGGTGGTTTTCTCAGCCCCTGGTGGTCCGAGGTCGTTCCGTTGCACAGATTCATGCGCCAGGGCCTCCTGCAGATAATTCACTTTGGATTATTGCGCTATCTCTAATAGCACCCGAGATATCACCAGATATATATTGGATTTTTCCCTGACCCTGAGTGTCCGGCCCCATGAGACGGTAGTTTTCTCGGCCCCTGGTGGTCCGAGGTCGTTCCCGCTGCACAGATTCATGCGCCAGGTCCTCCTGCAGATAATTCACTTTGGTTTATTGCGCTATCTGTAATAGCTCCCGAGATATCACCAGATATATATTGGATTTTCCCCTGACCCTGAGTGTCCGGCCCCATGAGACTGTGGTTTCCTCTGCCCCTGGTGGTCCGAGGTCGTTCCCGCTGCACAGATTCATGCGCCAGGGCCTCCTGCAGACAATGCACTTTGCTTTATCGCGCTATCTGTAATAGAACCCGAGATATCACCAGACATATGCTGGATTTTTACATGACACTGGGTGACGGATACCGAAAATCTGTAATTTTCTCGGCCCCTGGTGGTCCGATGTCGTTCCTGCTGCACAGATTCATGCGCCAGGGCCTCCTGCAGATAATTCACTTTGGTTTATTGCACTATCTCTAATAGCACCCGAGATATCACCAGATATATATTGGATTTTCCCCTGACCCTGAGTGTCCGGCCCCATGAGACGATGGTTTTCTCGGCCGCTGGTGGTCCGTGGTCGTTCCCGCTGCACAGATTCATGCGCCAGGGCCTCCTGCAGACAATTCAATTTGGATTATTGCGCTATCTCTAATAGCACCCGAGATATCACCAGATATATATTGGTTTTTCCCCAGACCCTGCGTGTCCGGCCCCATGAGACTGTGGATTTCTCGGCCCCTGGTGGAGCGAGGTCGTTCCCGCTGCCCAGATTCATGCGCCAGGGTCACCTACAGACAATGCACTTTGATTTATTGCGCTATCTGTAATAGCGCCCGAGATATCAGCAGATATATATTGGATTTTTCCCTGACCCTGAGTGTCCGGCCCCATGAGACGGCTGTTTTCTCGGCCCCTGGTGGTCCGAGGTCGGTCCCGCTGCACAGATTCGTGCGCCAGTGCCTCCTGCAGATAATTCACTTTGGTTTATTGCGCTATCTGTAATAGCACCCGAGATATCACCGGATATATATTGGATTTTTCCCTGACCCTGAGTGTCCGGCCCCATGAGACGGCTGTTTTCTCGGCCCCTGGTGGTCCGAGGTCGTTCCCGCCGCCCAGATTCATGCGCCAGGGCCTCCTACAGTCAATGCACTTTGATTTATCGCGCTATCTGTAATAGAACCCGAGATATCACCAGATATATGCTGGATTTTTACATGACATTGGGTGACGGATACCGAAAATCTGTAATTTTCTCGGCCCCTGGTGGTCCGATGTCGTTCCTGCTGCACAGATTCATGCGCCAGGGCCTCCTGCATATAATTCACGTTGGTTTATTGCGCTATCTCTAATTTCTCACGAGATATCACCAGATATATATTGGATTTTTCCCTGACCCCGAGTGTCCGGCCCCATGAGACGGTGGTTTTCTCGGCCCCTGGTGTTCCGAGGTCGTTCCCGCTGCACAGATTCATGCGCCAGGGCTTCCTGCAGAGAATGCACTTTGATTTATCGCGGTATATGTAATAGCCGCCGAGATATCACCAGATATATGCTGGATTTTTCCCTGACCCTGAGTGTCCGGCCCCATGTGTCTGTGGTTTTCTCGGCCCCTGGTGTTCCGAGGTAGTTCCCGCTGCACAGATGCATGCGCCAGGGCCTCCTGCAGATAATTCACTTCGATTTATCGCGCTATCTCTAATAGCACCCGAGATATCGCCAGATATATATTGGATTTTTCCGTGACCCTGATTGTCCGGCTCCATGAGACGGTGGTTTTCTCGGCCCTTGGTGCTCCGAGGTCGTTCCCGCTGCACAGATTCATGCGCCAGGGCTTGCTGCAGACAATGCACTTTGATTTATCGCGCTATCTGTAATAGCACCCGAGATATCACCAGATATATGCCGGATTTTTAAATCACCTTGGGTGACGGATACAGAATATCTTTAATTTTCTCGGCCCCTGGTAGGCCGAGGTCGCTCCCGCTGCACAGATTCATGCGGCAGGGCTTGCTGCAGACAATGCACTTTAGTTTATCGCGCTATCTCTAATAGCACCAGAGATATCACCAGATATATATTGGATTTTCCCCTGACCCTGAGTATCCGGCCCCATCAGTCGGTGGTTTTCTCGGCCCCTGGTGGTCCGAGGTCGTTCCTGCTGCACAGATTCATTCGCCAGTGCCTCCTACAGACAATGCACTTTGATTTATTGAGCTATCTCTAATAGCACCCGAGATATCACCAGTTATATATTGGATTTTTCCCTGACCCTGACAGTCCGGCCCCATGAGAGGGTGATTTTCTCGGCCCCTGGTGGTCCGAGGTCGATCCCGCTAGACGGATTCATGCACCAGGGATTCCCGCAGACAATACACTTTGATTTATTGCGCTATCTGTAATAGCACCCGAGATATCGCCAGATATATATTGGATTTTTCCCTGACCCTGAGTGTCCGGCCCGATGAGACGGTGGCTTTCTCGGCCCCTGATGTTCCGAGGTCGTTCCCGCTGCACAGATTAATGCGCCAGGTCCTCCTGCAGATAATTCACTTTGGATTATTGCGCTATCTCTAATAGCACCCGAGATATCACCAGATATATATTGGATTTTCCCCTGACCCTGAGTGTCCGGCCCCATGAGCCGGTGGTTTTCTCGACCCCTGGTGGTGCGAGGTCGTTCCCGCTGCCCAGATTCATGCGCCAGGGCCTCCTACAGACAATGCACTTTAATTTATTGCGCGATCTGTAATAGCACCCGAGAAAGCACCGTATATATGCTGGATTTTTAAATGACTTTGGGTGACGGACACCGAAAATCTGTAAGTTTCTCGGCCCCTGGAGATCCGAGGTCGTTCCTGTTGCATAGATTCATGCGCCAGGGCCTCCTACAGACAATACACTTTGATTTATTGCGCTATCTGTAATAGCACCCGAGATATCACCAGATATATGCTGGATTTTTACATGACCTTGGGTGGCGGATTCCGAAAATCTGTAATTTTCTCGGCCCCTGGTGGTCCGAGGTCGTTCCTGCTGCACAGATGCATGCGCCAGGGCCTCCTGCAGACAATGCATTTTGATTTATCGCGCTATCTGTAATAGAACCCGAGATATCACCAGATATATGCTGGATTTTTACATGAAATTGGGTGACGGTTACAGAAAATCTGTAATTTTCTCGACCCCTGGTGGTCCGATGTTGTTCCCGCTGCCCAGATTCATGCGCCAGGGCCTCCTACAGACAATGCACTCTGATTTATTGCGCTATCTGTAATTGCACCCGAGAAAGCACCGTATATATGCTGGATTTTTAAATGACTTTGGGTGACGGACACCGAAAATCTGTAAGTTTCTCGGCCCCTGGAGATCCGAGGTCGTTCCTGTTGCATAGATTCATGCGCCAGGGCCTCCTACAGACAATACACTTTGATTTATTGCGCTATCTGTAATAGCACCCGAGATATCACCAGATATATATTGGATTTTTCCCTGACCATGAGTCTCCGGCCCCATGAGACGGTGGTTTTCTCGACCCCTGGTGGTGCGAGGTCGTTCCCGCTGCCCAGATTCATGCGCCAGGGCCTCCTACAGACAATGCACTTTAATTTATTGCGCTATCTGTAATAGCACCCGAGAAAGCACCGTATATATGCTGGATTTTTAAATGACTTTGGGTGACGGACACCGAAAATCTGTAATTTTCTCGGCCCCCGGTGGTCCGATGTCGTTCCCGCTGCACAGATTCATGCGCCAGGGCCTCCTACAGACAATGCACTTTGATTTATTGCGCTATCTGTAATAGCACCCGAGATATCACCAGATATATATTGGATTTTTCCCTGACCATGAGTCTCCGGCCCCATGAGACGGTGGTTTTCTCAGCCCCTGGTGGTCCGAGGTCGTTCCGTTGCACAGATTCATGCGCCAGGGCCTCCTGCAGATAATTCACTTTGGATTATTGCGCTATCTCTAATAGCACCCGAGATATCACCAGATATATATTGGATTTTTCCCTGACCCTGAGTGTCCGGCCCCATGAGACGGTAGTTTTCTCGGCCCCTGGTGGTCCGAGGTCGTTCCCGCTGCACAGATTCATGCGCCAGGTCCTCCTGCAGATAATTCACTTTGGTTTATTGCGCTATCTGTAATAGCTCCCGAGATATCACCAGATATATATTGGATTTTCCCCTGACCCTGAGTGTCCGGCCCCATGAGACTGTGGTTTCCTCTGCCCCTGGTGGTCCGAGGTCGTTCCCGCTGCACAGATTCATGCGCCAGGGCCTCCTGCAGACAATGCACTTTGATTTATCGCGCTATCTGTAATAGAACCCGAGATATCACCAGACATATGCTGGATTTTTACATGACACTGGGTGACGGATACCGAAAATCTGTAATTTTCTCGGCCCCTGGTGGTCCGATGTCGTTCCTGCTGCACAGATTCATGCGCCAGGGCCTCCTGCAGATAATTCACTTTGGTTTATTGCACTATCTCTAATAGCACCCGAGATATCACCAGATATATATTGGATTTTCCCCTGACCCTGAGTGTCCGGCCCCATGAGACGATGGTTTTCTCGGCCGCTGGTGGTCCGTGGTCGTTCCCGCTGCACAGATTCATGCGCCAGGGCCTCCTGCAGACAATTCAATTTGGATTATTGCGCTATCTCTAATAGCACCCGAGATATCACCAGATATATATTGGTTTTTCCCCAGACCCCGCGTGTCCGGCCCCATGAGACTGTGGATTTCTCGGCCCCTGGTGGAGCGAGGTCGTTCCCGCTGCCCAGATTCATGCGCCAGGGTCACCTACAGACAATGCACTTTGATTTATTGCGCTATCTGTAATAGCGCCCGAGATATCAGCAGATATATATTGGATTTTTCCCTGACCCTGAGTGTCCGGCCCCATGAGACGGCTGTTTTCTCGGCCCCTGGTGGTCCGAGGTCGGTCCCGCTGCACAGATTCGTGCGCCAGTGCCTCCTGCAGATAATTCACTTTGGTTTATTGCGCTATCTGTAATAGCACCCGAGATATCACCGGATATATATTGGATTTTTCCCTGACCCTGAGTGTCCGGCCCCATGAGACGGCTGTTTTCTCGGCCCCTGGTGGTCCGAGGTCGTTCCCGCCGCCCAGATTCATGCGCCAGGGCCTCCTACAGTCAATGCACTTTGATTTATCGCGCTATCTGTAATAGAACCCGAGATATCACCAGATATATGCTGGATTTTTACATGACATTGGGTGACGGATACCGAAAATCTGTAATTTTCTCGGCCCCTGGTGGTCCGATGTCGTTCCTGCTGCACAGATTCATGCGCCAGGGCCTCCTGCAGATAATTCACGTTGGTTTATTGCGCTATCTCTAATTTCTCACGAGATATCACCAGATATATATTGGATTTTTCCCTGACCCCGAGTGTCCGGCCCCATGAGACGGTGGTTTTCTCGGCCCCTGGTGTTCCGAGGTCGTTCCCGCTGCACAGATTCATGCGCCAGGGCTTCCTGCAGAGAATGCACTTTGATTTATCGCGGTATATGTAATAGCCGCCGAGATATCACCAGATATATGCTGGATTTTTCCCTGACCCTGAGTGTCCGGCCCCATGTGTCTGTGGTTTTCTCGGCCCCTGGTGTTCCGAGGTAGTTCCCGCTGCACAGATGCATGCGCCAGGGCCTCCTGCAGATAATTCACTTCGATTTATCGCGCTATCTCTAATAGCACCCGAGATATCGCCAGATATATATTGGATTTTTCCGTGACCCTGATTGTCCGGCTCCATGAGACGGTGGTTTTCTCGGCCCTTGGTGCTCCGAGGTCGTTCCCGCTGCACAGATTCATGCGCCAGGGCTTGCTGCAGACAATGCACTTTGATTTATCGCGCTATCTGTAATAGCACCCGAGATATCACCAGATATATGCCGGATTTTTAAATCACCTTGGGTGACGGATACAGAATATCTTTAATTTTCTCGGCCCCTGGTAGGCCGAGGTCGCTCCCGCTGCACAGATTCATGTGGCAGGGCTTGCTGCAGACAATGCACTTTAGTTTATCGCGCTATCTCTAATAGCACCAGAGATATCACCAGATATATATTGGATTTTCCCCTGACCCTGAGTATCCGGCCCCATCAGTCGGTGGTTTTCTCGGCCCCTGGTGGTCCGAGGTCGTTCCTGCTGCACAGATTCATTCGCCAGTGCCTCCTACAGACAATGCACTTTGATTTATTGAGCTATCTCTAATAGCACCCGAGATATCACCAGTTATATATTGGATTTTTCCCTGACCCTGACAGTCCGGCCCCATGAGAGGGTGATTTTCTCGGCCCCTGGTGGTCCGAGGTCGATCCCGCTAGACGGATTCATGCACCAGGGATTCCCGCAGACAACGCACTTTGATTTATCGCGCTATCTCTAATAGCACCCGAGATATCACCAGATATGTATTGGATTTTTCCCTGACCCTGAGTGTCCGGCCCCATGTGTCGGTGATTTTCTCGGCCCCTGGTGGTCCGAGGTCGATCCTGCTGCACAGATTCCTGCGCCAGGGCCTCCTGCAGACAATGCGCTTTGATTTATTGAGCTATATCTAATAGCACCCGAGATATCACCAGATATATATTGGATCATTCCCTGACCCTGACAGTCCGGCCCTATGTGTCGGTGGTTTTCTCGTCCCCTGGTGGTCCGAGGTGGTTCCCGCTGCACACATTCATGCGCCAGGGCTTCCTGCATACAATTCACTTTCGTTTATTGCGCTATCTGCAATAGCACCAGCGATATCACCAGATATATGCTGGATTTTTACATGACCTTCGGTGACGGATACCGAAAATCTGCAATTTTCTCGGCCCCTGGTGTCGTTCCTGGTGCCCAGATTCATGCGCAAGGACCTGCTGCAGACAATTCACTTTGGTTTATTGCGCCATCTCTAATAGCACCCGAGATACGAACCAGGTATATATTGGATTTTTCCCTGACCCTGAGCGTCCGGCCCCATGTGTCGGTGGTTTTCTCGGCCCCTGCTAGTCCGAGGTCGTTCCTGCTGCACAGATTCATGCGCCATGGCCTCCTACGGACAACTTACTTTGATTTATTGCGCTATCTCTAATAGCACCCGAGATATCACCAGATATATATTGGATCTATCCCTGACCCTGACATTACGGCCCCATGTGTCGGTGGTTTTCTCGGTCCATGGTTGTCCGATGTCGATCATGCTGCACGGATGCATGCGCCAGGGCCTCCTGCAGACAATGCACTTTGATTTATTGCGCTATCTCTCATAGCACCCGAGATATCAGCAGATGTATATTGGATTTTACCCTGACCCTTAGTATCAGGCCCCACGAGTCAGTGGTTCTCTCGGCCCCTGGTGGTCCGAGGTCGTTGCCGCTGCACAGATTCATGCGCCAGGGCCTGCTGCAGACAATTCACTTTGGTTTATTGCGCCATCTCTAATAGCACCCGAGATACGAACCAGGTATATATTGGATTTTTCCCTGACCCTGAGTGTCCGGCCCCATGTGTCGGTGGTTTTCTCGGCCCCTGCTAGTCCGAGGTCGTTCCTGCTGCACAGATTCATGCGCCATGGCCTCCTACGGACAACTTACTTTGATTTATTCCGCTATCTCTAATAGCACCCGAGATATCACCAGATATATATTGGATCTATCCCTGACCCTGACATTACGGCCCCATGTGTCGCTGGTTTTCTCGGTCCATGGTTGTCCGATGTCGATCCTGCTGCACAGATTCAGACGCCAGGGCCTCCTGCTGACAATGCACTTTGATTTATGGCGCTATCTGTAATAGCACCCGAGATATCACCAGATATATGCTGGATTTTTACATGGCCTTGGGCGACGGATACCGAAAATCTGCAATTTTCTCGGCCCCTGGTGGTCCGATGTCTTTCCTGGTGCCCAGATTCATGCGCAAGGGCCTCCTGCAGACATTGCACTTTGGTTTATTGCGCTATCTTTAATAGCACCCGAGATATCATGAGATACATCCTGGATTTTTACATGATCATGGGTGTCCGGCCCCATGTGTCGGTGGTTTTCTCGGCCCCTGGTGTTCCGAGGTAGATCCCGCTGCACAGATTCATGCGCCAGGACTTCCTGCAGACAATGCACATTGATTTATCGCGCTATCTGCAATAGTACCCGAGATATCACCAGATATATGCTTGATTTTTACGTGACCTTGGGCGACGGATACAGAAAATCTGTAATTTTCTCGGCCCCTGGTGGTCCGAGATCGTTCCCGCTGCACAGATGCATGCGCCAGGGCCTCCTGCAGACAATGCATTTTGATTTATCGCGCTATCTGTAATAGAACCCGAGATATCACCAGATATATGCTGGATTTTTACATGAAATTGGGTGACGGTTACAGAAAATCTGTAATTTTCTCGACCCCTGGTGGTCCGATGTTGTTCCCGCTGCCCAGATTCATGCGCCAGGGCCTCCTACAGACAATACACTTTGATTTATTGCGCTATCTGTAATAGCACCCCAGATATCGCCAGATATATATTGGATTTTTCCCTGACCCTGAGTGTCCGGCCCCATGAGACGGTGGCTTTCTCGGCCACTGGTGGTCCGAGGTCGTTCCCGCTGCCCAGATTCATACGCCAGGGCCTCCTACAGACAATGCACTTTGCTTTATTGCGCTATCTGTAATAGCACCCGAGAAAGCACCGTATATATGCTGGATTTTTAAATGACTTTGGGTGACGGACACCGAAAATCTGTAAGTTTTTCGGCCCCTGGTGGTCCGATGTCGTTCCTGCTGCACAGATTCATGCGGAAGGGCCTCCTACGGACAATGCATTTTGGATTATTGCGCTATCTCTATTAGCACCAGAGATATCACCAGAAATATATTGGTTTTTCCCCTGACCCTGCGTGTCCGACCCCATGAGATTGTGGATTTCTCGGCCCCTGCTGGTCCGAGGTCGTTCCCGCTGCACAGATTCATGCGCCAGGGCCACCTGCAGACAATGAACTTTGATTTCTCGCGCTATCTGTAATAGAACCCGAGATATCACCAGATATATGCTGTATTTTTACATGAGTTTGGGTGACGGATACCGAAAATCTGTAATTTTCTCGGCCCCTGGTGGTCCGATGTCGTTCCTGGTGCACAGATTCATGCGCAAGGGCCTCCTACGGACAATGCATTTTGGATTATTGCGCTATCTCTATTAGCACCAGAGATATCACCAGAAATATATTGGATTTTCCCCTGACCCTGAGTGTCCGGCCCCATGAGACGGCTGTTTTCTCGGCCCCTGGTGGTCCGAGGTCGTTCCCGCTGCACAGATGCATGCGCCAGGGCCACCTGCAGACAATGAACTTTGATTTCTCGCGCTATCTGTAATAGTACCCGAGATATCACCAGATATATGCTGTATTTTTACATGACTTTGGGTGACGGATACCGAAAATCTGTAATTTTCTCGGCCCCGGTGGTCCGATGTCATTCCTGCTGCACAGATTCATGCGCAAGGGCCTCCTACGGACAATGCACTTTGATTTTTTGCGATATCTGTAATAGAACCCGAGATATCACCAGACATATGCTGGATTTTTACATGACATTGGGTGACGGATACCGAAAATCTGTAATTTTCTCGGCCCCTGGTGGTCCTATGTCGTTCCTGCTGCACAGATTCATGCGGAAGGGCCTCCTACGGACAATGCATTTTGGATTATTGCGCTATCTCTATTAGCACCAGAGATATCACCAGATATATATTGGATTTTCCCCTGACCCTGAGTGTCCGGCCCAATGAGACGGTCGTTTTCTCGGCCCCTGGTGGTCCGAGGTCGTTCCCGCTGCACAGATTCATGCGCCAGGGCCTCCTGCAGATAATTCACGTTGGTTAATTGCGCTATCTCTAATTTCTCACGAGATATCACCAGATATATATATTGGATTTTTGCCTGACCCTGAGTGTCCGGCCCCATGAGACTGTGGTTTTCTCGGCCCCCTGGTGGTCCGAGGTCGTTCCCGCTGCACAGATGCATGCGCCAGGGCCACCTACAGACAATGCACTTTGATTTCTTGCGCTATCTGTAATAGCGCCCGAGATATCAGCAGATATATATTGGATGTTTCCCTGACCCCGAGTGTCCGGCCCCATGAGACGGCTGTTTTCTCGGCCCCTGGTGGTCCGAGGTCGGTCCCGCTGCACAGATTCATGCGCCAGGGCCTCCTGCAGATAATTCACTTTGGATTATTGCGCTATCTCTAATAGCACCCGAAATATCACCAGATATATATTGGTTTTTCCCCTGACCCTGCGTGTCCGGCCCCATGAGACTGTGGATTTCTCGGCCCCTGGTGGTCCGAGGTCGTTCCCGCTGCACAGATTCATGCGCCAGGGCCTCCTGCAGATAATTCATTTTGGATTATTGCGCTATCTCTAATAGCACCCGAGATATCACCAGATATATATTGGATTTTTCCCTGACCCTGAGTGTCCGGCCCCATGAGACGGCTGTTTTCTCGGCCCCTGGTGGTCCGAGGTCGTTCCCGCTGCACAGATGCATGCGCCGGGGCCTCCTGCAGATAATTCACTTTGGTTTATTGCTCTATCTCTAATAGCACCCGAGATATCACCAGATATATATTGGATTTTTCCCTGACCCTGAGTGTCCGGCCCCATGAGACGGCTGTTTTCTCGGCCCCTGGTGGTCCGAGGTCGTTCCCGCCCCCCAGATTCATGCGCCAGGGCCTCCTACAGACAATGCACTTTGATTTATCGCGCTATCTGTAATAGAACCCGAGATATCACCAAATATATGCTGGATTTTTACATGACACTGTGTGACGGATACCGAAAATCTGTAATTTTCTCGGCCCCTGGTGGTCCGAGGTCGTTCCCGCTGCACAGATTCATGCGCCAGGGCCTCCTACAGACAATGCACTTTGATTTATTGCGCTATCTGTAATAGCACCCGAGATATCACCAGATATATATTGGATTTTTCCCTGACCCTGAGTGTCCGGCCCCATGAGACGGTAGTTTTCTCGGCCCCTGGTGGTCCGAGGTCGTTCCCGCTGCACAGATTCATGCGCCAGGGCCTCCTGCAGATAATTCACTTTGGTTTATTGCGCTATCTGTAATAGCTCCCGAGATATCACCAGATATATGCTGGATTTTTACATGAAATTTGGTGACGGATAGCGAATATCTGTAATTTTCTCGGCCCTTGGTGGTCTGATGTCGTTCCCGCTGCCCAGATACATGCGCCAGGGCCTCCTACAGACAATGCACTTTGATTTATTGCGCTATCTGTAATAGCACCCGAGATATCACCAGATATACATTGGATTTTTCCCTGACCCTGAGTGTGCGGCCCCATGAGACGGTGGTTTTCTTGTCCCCTGGTGGTCCGAGGTCGTTCCCGCTGCACAGATTCATGCGCCAGGGCCTCCTGCATATAATTCACTTTGGATTATTGCGCTATCTCTAATAGCACCCGAGATATCACCAGATATTTATTGGATTTTCCCCAGACCCTGAGTGTCCGGCCCCATGAGACTGTGGTTTTCTCTGCCCCTGGTGGTCCGAGGTCGTTCCCGCTGCACAGATTCATGCGCCAGGGCCTCCTGCAGACAATGCACTTTGATTTATCGCGCTATCTGTAATAGAACCCGAGATATCACCAGACATATGCTGGATTTTTACATGACATTGGGTGACGGATACCGAAAATCTGTAATTTTCTCGGCCCCTGGTGGTCCGATGTCGTTCCTGCTGCACAGATTCATGCGGAAGGGCCTCCTACGGACAATGCATTTTGGATTATTGCGCTATCTCTATTAGCACCAGAGATATCACCAGATATATATTGGATTTTCCCCTGACCCTGAGTGTCCGGCCCCATGAGACGGTCGTTTTCTCGGCCCCTGGTGGTCCGAGGTCGTTCCCGCTGCACAGATTCATGCGCCAGGGCCTCCTGCAGATAATTCACGATGGTTAATTGCGCTATCTCTAATTTCTCACGAGATATCACCAGATATATATTGGATTTTTGCCTGACCCTGAGTGTCCGGCCCCATGAGACTGTGGTTTTCTCGGACCCCTGGTGGTCCGAGGTCGTTCCCGCTGCACAGATGCATGCGCCAGGGCCACCTACAGACAATGCACTTTGATTTCTTGCGCTATCTGTAATAGCGCCCGAGATATCAGCAGATATATATTGTATTTTTCCCTGACCCCGAGTGTCCGGCCCCATGAGACGGCTGTTTTCTCGGCCCCTGGTGGTCCGAGGTCGGTCCCGCTGCACAGATTCATGCGCCAGGGCCTCCTGCAGATAATTCAATTTGGATTATTGCGCTATCTCTAATAGCACCCGAGATATCACCAGATATATATTGGATTTTTCCCTGACCCTGAGTGTCCGGCCCCATGAGACGGCTGTTTTCTCGGCCCCTGGTGGTCCGAGGTCGTTCCCGCTGCACAGATGCATGCGCCAGGGCCTCCTGCAGATAATTCAGTTTGGTTTATTGCTCTATCTCTAATAGCACCCGAGATATGACCAGATAGATATTGGATTTTCCCCTGAACCTAAGTGTCCGGCCCCATGCGACGGTGGTTTTCTCGGCCCCTGGTGCTCCGAGGTCGTTCCCGCTGCACAGATTCATGCGACAGGGCCTCCTGCAGATAATTGACTTTGGTTTATTGCGCTATCTCTAATAGCAGCCGAGATATGACCAGATAGATATTGGATTTTTCCCTGACCCTGAGTGTCCGGCCCCATGCGACGGTGGTTTTCTCGGCCCCTGGTGGTCCGAGGTCGTTCCCGCTGCACAGATTCATGCGCCAGGGCGTCCTACAGACAATGCACTTTGACGTATTGGGCTATCTGTAATAGCACCGGAGATATCACCAGATATATATTGGATTTTCCCCTGACCCTGAGTGTCCGGCCCCATGAGACTGTGGTTTTCACGGCCCCTGGTGGTCCGAGGTCGTTCCCGCTGGACAGACTTATGCGCCAGGGCCTCCTACAGACTATGCACTTTGATTTATTGGGCTATCTGTAATAGCACCCGAGATATCACCAGATATATATTGGATTTTCCCCTGACCCTGAGTGTCCGGCCCCATGAGACTGTGGTTATTTCGGCCCCTGGTGGTCCGAGGTCGTTCCCGCTGCACAGATTGATGCGCCAGGGCCTCCTACAGACTATGCACTTTGATTTATTGGGCTATCTGTAATAGCACCCGAGATATCACCAGATATATATTGGATTTTTCCCTGACCCTGAAAGTCCGGCCCCATGTGTCGATGGTTTTCTCGGCCCCTGCTGATACGAGGTCGTTCCCGCTGCACAGATTCATGCGCCAGGGCCTCCTGCAGACAATGCACTTTGATTTATTGCGCCATTTGTAATATCACCCGAGATATAACCAGATATATATTGGATTTTTCCTTGACCCTGAGAGTCCGTCCCCATGTGTCGATGGTTTTCTCGGTCCCTCGTGGTCCGAGGTCGATCCCGCTGCACAGATTCATGCGCCAGGGCCTCGTACAGACAATGCACTTTGATTTATTGCGCTATCTGTAATAGCACCCGAGATATCACCAGATTTATATTGGATTTTTCCCTGACCCTGACAGTCCGGCCCCATGAGACGGTGGTTTTCTCGGTCCCTGCTGGTCCGAGGTCGTTCCCGCTGCACAGATTCATGCGCCAGGGCGTCCTACAGACAATGCACTTTGACTTATTTCGCTATCTCTAATAGCACCCGAGATATCACCAGATATATATTGGATTTTTCCCTGACCCTGAGTGTCCGGCACCATGAGACGTTGGTTTTCTCGGGCCCTGGTGGTCCGCGATCGTTCCCGCTGCACAGATTCATGCGACAGGTCCTCCTACAGATAATGCACTTTGGTTTATTGCGCTATCTCTAATAGCACCCGAGATATCACCAGATATATGCTGGATTTTTACATGAAGTTTGGTGACGGATTATATCTGTAATTTTCTCGGCCCCTGGTGGTCCGAGGTCGATCCCCCTGCACAGATTCATGCACCAGGGCCTCCTGCAGACAATTCACTTTGGTTTATTGCGCTATCTGTAATAGCCGCCGAGATATCACCAGATATATGCTGGATTTTACATGACCTTGGGTGAAGGATTCCAAATATCTTCAATTTTCTCGGCGCCTGATGGTCCGAGGTCGTTCCTGCTGCACAGATTCATTCGCCAGTGCCTCCTACAGACAATGCACTTTGATTTATTGCGCTATTTCTAATAGCAGCCGAGATATCACAAGATATATATTGGATCTTTCCCTGACCCTGACAGTCCGGCCCCATGAGACGGTGATTTTCTCGGCCCCTGGTGGTCCGAGGTCGATTCCGCTGCACAGATTCATGCGCCAGGGCCTCCTACAGACAATGCACTTTGATATATAGCTTTATCTGTAATAGTACACGAGATATCACCAGATATATATTGGATTTTTTCCTGGCCCTGACAATCCGGCCCCATGAGACGGTGATTTTCTCGGCCCCTGGTGGTCCGAGGTCGTTCCCGCTGCACAGTTTCATGCGCCAGGGCCTCCTGCAGACAATGCACTTTAATTTATTGCGCTATCTGTAATAGCACCCGAGATATCACCAGATATATATTGGATTTTTTCCTGGCCCTGACAATCCGGCCCCATGAGACGGTGATTTTCTCGGCCCCTGGTGGTCCGAGGTCGTTCCCGCTGCACAGATTCATGCGACAGGGCCTCCTGCAGACAATGCACTTTGGTTTATTGCGCTATCTCTAATAGCACCCGAGATATCACCAGATATATATTGGATTTTTCCCTGACCCTGAGTGTCCGGCCCAATGAGACGGTGGTTTTCTCGGCCCCTGGTGGTCCGAGGTCGTTCCCGCTGCACAGATTGATGCGCCAGGGCCTCCTATAGATAATTCACTTCGGTTTATTGCGCTATCTCTAATAGCACCCGAGATATCACCAGGTATATATTGGATTTTTCCCTGGCCCTGACAATCCGGCCCCATGAGACGGTGATTTTCTCGGCCCCTGGTGGTCCGAGGTCGTTCCCGCTGCACAGGATCATGCGCCAGGGCCTCCTGCAGACAATGCACTTTGATTTATTTCCCTATCTCTAATAGCACCCGAGATATCGCCAGATATATATTGGATTTTTCCCTGACCTTGACAGTCCGGCCCCATGAGACGGTGATTTTCTCGGCCCCTGGTGGTCCGTGGGCGTTCCCGCTGCACAGATTCATGCGCTAGGGCCGGCTGCAAATAATTCACTTTGGTTTATTGCACTATCTCTAATAGCACCCGAGGTATAACCAGATATATATTGGATTTTTCCCTGACCCTGACAGTCCGGCCCCATGAGACGGTTACTTTCTCGGCCCCTGGTGGTCCGAGGTCGTTCCCGCTGCACAGATTCATGGGCCAGGGCCTCCTACAGACAATGCACTTTGATTTATTGGGCTATCTGTAATAGCACCCGAGATATCACCAGATATATATTGGATTTTTCCCCGACCCTGACAGACCGGCCCCATGTGTCCGTGGTTTTCTCGTCCCCTGGTAGTCCGAGGTCGATCCCGCTGCACAGATTCATGCGCCAGGGCCTCCTATAGATAATTCACTTTGGTTTATTGCGCTATCTCTAATAGCACCCGAGATATCACCAGATATATATTGGATTTTCCCTTGACCCTGAGTCTCCGGCCCCATGAGACGGTGGTTTTCTCGGCCCCTAGTGGTCCGAGGTCGATCCCGCTGCACAGATTCATGCGCCAGGGCCTCCTACAGACAATGCACTTTGATTTATTGCGCTATCTATAATAGCACCCGAGATATAACCAGATATATATTGGATTTTTCCCTGACCCTGACAGTTCGGCCCCATGAGACGGTGATTTTCTCGGCCCCTGGTGGTCCGAGGTCGATCCCGCTGCACAGATTCATGCGCTAGGGCCTCCTGCAGACAATTCACTTTGATTTAATGCGCTATCTGTAATAGCACCCGAGATATCACCAGACTTATATTGGATTTTTCCCTGACCCTGACAGCCCGACCCCATGAGACGGTGGTTTTCTCGGCCCCTGGTGGTCCGAGGTCGGTCCCGCTGCACAGATTCATGCGCCAGGGCCTCCTGCAGACAATCCACTTTGATTTATTTCGCTATCTCTAATAGCACCCGAGATATCACCAGATATATATTGGATTTTTCCCTCACCCTGACAGTCCGGCCCCATGAGACGGTGATTTTCTCGGCCCCTGGTGGTCCGAGGTCGATCCCGCTGCACAAGTTCATGTGCCAGGGCCTCTTACAGACAATGCACTTTGATTTATTGCGCTATCTGTAATAGCACCCGAGATATCACCAGATATATATTGGATTTTTCCCTTACCCTGAGTTTCCGGCCCCATGAGACGGTGATTTTCTCGGCCCCTGGTGGTCCGAGGTCGATCCCGCTGCACAAATTCATGCGCCAAGGCTTCCCGCAGACAATTCACTTTGGTTTATTGCGCTAGCTGTAATAGCACCAGAGATATCACCAGATATATGCTGGATTTTTACATGACCTTGGGTGACGGATTTCGAATATCTGTAATTTTCTCGGCCCCTGGTGGTCCGAGGTCGATCCCGCTGCACAGATTCATGCGCCAGGGCCTCCTATAGATAATTCACTTTGGTTTATTGCGCTATCTCTAATAGCACCCGAGATATCACCAGATATATATTGGATCTTTCCCTGACCCTGACAGTCCGGCCCCATGAGACGGTGATTTTCTCGGCCCCTGGTGGTCCGAGGTCGATTCCGCTGCACAGATTCATGCGCCAGGGCCTCCTACAGACAATGCACTTTGATATATAGCTTTATCTGTAATAGTACACGAGATATCACCAGATATATATTGGATTTTTTCCTGGCCCTGACAATCCGGCCCCATGAGACGGTGATTTTCTCGGCCCCTGGTGGTCCGAGGTCGTTCCCGCTGCACAGATTCATGCGACAGGGCCTCCTGCAGACAATGCACTTTGGTTTATTGCGCTATCTCTAATAGCACCCGAGGTATCACCAGATATATATTGGATTTATCCCTGACCCTGAGTCTCCGACTCCATGAGACGGTGGTTTTCTCGGCCCCTGGTGGTTAGAGGTCCTTCCGCTGCACAGTTTCATGCGCCAGGGCCTCCTGCAGACAATGCACTTTAATTTATTGCGCTATCTGTAATAGCACCCGAGATATCACCAGATATATATTGGATTTTTTCCTGGCCCTGACAATCCGGCCCCATGAGACGGTGATTTTCTCGGCCCCTGGTGGTCCGAGGTCGTTCCCGCTGCACAGATTCATGCGACAGGGCCTCCTGCAGACAATGCACTTTGGTTTATTGCGCTATCTCTAATAGCACCCGAGATATCACGAGATATATATTGGATTTTTCCCTGACCCTGAGTGTCCGGCCCAATGAGACGGTGGTTTTCTCGGCCCCTGGTGGTCCGAGGTCGTTCCCGCTGCACAGATTGATGCGCCAGGGCCTCCTATAGATAATTCACTTCGGTTTATTGCGCTATCTCTAATAGCACCCGAGATATCACCAGATATATATTGGATTTTTCCCTGGCCCTGACAATCCGGCCCCATGAGACGGTGATTTTCTCGGCCCCTGGTGGTCCGAGGTCGTTCCCGCTGCACAGGATCATGCGCCAGGGCCTCCTGCAGACAATGCAATTTGATTTATTTCCCTATCTCTAATAGCACCCGAGATATCACCAGATATATATTGGATTTTTCCCTGACCTTGACAGTCCGGCCCCATGAGACGGTGATTTTCTCGGCCCCTGGTGGTACGAGGTCGTTCCCGCTGAACATATTCATGCGCCAGGGTCTCCTGCAGATAATTCACTTTGATTTATTGCGCCATCTCTAATAGCACCCGAGATATCACCAGATATATATTGGATTTTTCCCTGACCCTGACCGTCCGTCCCCATGAGACGGTGATTTTCTCGGCCCCTGGTGGTCCGCGGTCGATCCCGCTGCACAGATTCATGCGCCAGGGCATCCTACAGACAATGCACTTTGATTTATTGCGCTATCTGTAATAGCACCCGAGATATCACCAGATATATATTGAATTTTTCCCCGACCCTGAGTGCCCGGCCCCTTGTGTCGGTGGTTTTCTCGGCCCCTGGTGGTCCGAGGTCGATCCCGCTGCACAGATTCATGCGCCAGGGCCTCCTACAGACAATGCACTTTGATCTATTGCGCTATCTGCAATAGCACCCGAGATATCACCAGATATATATTGGATTTTTCCCTGACCCTGAGTGTCGGGCCCCATGTGTCGGTGGTTTTCTCGGCCCCTGGTGGTCCGAGGTCCTTGCCGCTGCACAGATTCGTGCGACAGGGCCTCCCGCAGACAATGCACTGTGATTTATCGAGGTATCTGCAATAGCACCCGAGATATCACCAGATATATAATGGATTTTTCCCTGACCCTGACAGTCCGGCCCCATGAGACGGTGGTTTTCTCGACCCCTGGTGGTCCTAGGTCGTTCCCTCTGCAGGGATTCATGAGCCAGGGCTTCCTGCAGACAATTCACTTTGGTTTATTGCGCTATCTGTAATAGAACCCGAGATATCACCAGATATATGCTGGATTTTTACATGACGTTGGGTGACGGATACCGAAGATCTGTAATTTTATCGGCCCCTGGTGGTCCGAGGTCGTTCCAGCTGCACAGATTCATGCGCCAGGGCCACCTACAGACAATGCACTTTGATTTATTGCGCTATCTCTAATAGCACCCGAAATATCACCAGATATATATTGGATTTTTCCCTGACCCTGAGTGTCCGGCCCCAAGTGTCGGTGATTTTCTCGGCCCCTGGTGGTCCGAGGTCGTTCCTGCTGCACAGATGCATGCGCCAGGGCCTCCAGCAGACAATGCACTATGGCTTATCGCGCTATCTGTAATATCACCCGAGATATCATCAGATGCATCCTGGATTTTTATATGACCTTGGGTGTCCGGCCCCATGTGTCGGTGGTTTTCTCGGCCCCTGGTGGTCCGAGGTCGTTCCCGCTGCACAGAATCATGCGCGAAGGCTTCCTGCTGACAATGCACTTTGAATTATCGCGCTATCTCTAATAGCACCCGAGATATCACCAGATATATAATGGATTTTTCCCTGACCCTGACAGTCCGGCTCCATGAGACGGTGGTTTTCTCGGCCCCTGGTGGTCCGAGGTCGTTTCCGCTGAACAGACTCATGCGCCAGGGCCTCCTACAGACAATGAACTTTGATTTATTGCGGTATCTGTAATAGCACCCGAGATATCACCAGATATATATTGGATTTTTCCCTGAACCTGAGTGTCCGGCCCCATGAGACGGTGGTTTTCTCGGCCCCTGGTGCTCCGAGGTCGTTCCCGCTGCACAGATGCATGCGCCAGGGCCTCCTGCAGATAATTCACTTCGGTTTATTGCGCTATCTCTAATAGCACCCGAGATATCACCAGATATATATTGGATTTTCCCCTGAGCCTGAGTGTCCGGCCCCATGAGACGGTGGTTTTCTCGGCCCCTGGTGGTCCGAGGTCGTTCCCTCTGCCCAGATTCATGTGCCAGGGCCTCCTGCAGATAATTCACATTGGTTTATTGCGCTAACTCTAATAGCACCCGAGATATCACCAGATATATATTGGATATTTCCCTGACCCTGACAGTCCGGCCCCATGAGACGGTGGTTTTCTCGGCCCCTGGAGGTCCGAGGTCGTTCCCGCTGCCCAGATTCATGCGCCAGGGCCTCCTACAGACAATGCACTTTGATTTATTGCGCTATCTCTAATTGCACCCGAGATATCACCAGATATATATTGGATTTTTCCTTGACCCTGACAGTCCGGCCCCATGTGTCGATGGTTTTCTCGGTCCCTCGTGGTCCGAGATCGATCCCGCTGCACGCATTCATGCGCCAGGGCCTCTTACAGACAATGCACTTTGATTTATTGCACTATCTGTAATAGCACCCGAGATATCACCAGATATATATTTTGGATTTTTCCCTGACCCTGAGTGTAAGGCCCCATGAGACGGTGGTTTTCTCGGCCCCTGGAGGTCCGAGGTCGTTCCCGCTGCCCAGATTCATGCGCCAGGGCCTCCTACAGACAATGCACTTTCATTTATTGCGCTATCTGTAATAGCACCCGAGATATCACCAGATATATATTGGATTTTTTCCAGACCCTGAGTATCCGGCCCCATGAGACGGTGGTTTTCTCGGCCCCTGGTGGTCGGAGGTCGTTCCCGCTGCCCAGATTCATGCGCCAGGGCCTCCTGCAGATAATTCACTTTAGTTTATTGCGCTATCTCTAATAGCACCCGAGACATCACCAGATATATATTGGATTTTTCCCTGACCCTGAGTGTCCGGCTCCATGAGACGGTGGTTTTCTCGGCCCCTGGTGGTCCGAGGTCGTTCCCGCTGAACAGACTCAGGCGCCTGGGCCTCCTACAGACAATGCACTTTGATGTATTGGGCTATCTGTTATAGCTCCCGACATATCACCAGATATATATTGGATTTTTCCCTGACCATGAGTGTCCGGCCCCATGGGACGGTGGTTTTCTCGGCCCCTGGTGGTCCGAGGTCGTTCCCGCTGCCCAGATTCATGTGCCAGGGCCTCCAGCAGATAATTCACATTGGTTTATTGCACTATCTCTAATAGCACCCGAGACATCACCAGATATATATTGGATTTTTCCCTGACCCTGAGTGTCCGGCTCCATGAGACGGTGGTTTTCTCGGCCCCTGGTGGTCCGAGGTCGTTCCCGCTGAACAGACTCATGCGCCTGGGCCTCCTACAGACAATGCACTTTGATGTATTGGGCTATCTGTAATAGCTCCTGAGATATCACCAGATATATATTGGATTTTTCCCTGACCCTGAGTGTCCGGCCCCATGAGACGGTGGTTTTCTCGGCCCCTGGTGGTCCGAGGTCGTTCCCGCTGCCCAGATTCATGTGCCAGGGCCTCCTGCAGATTATTCACATTGGTTTATTGCACTATCTCTAATAGCACCCGAGATATCAGCAGAAATATATTGGATTTTCCCCTGACCCTGAGTGTCCGGCCCCATGAGACTGTGGTTTTCTCGGCCCCTGGTGGTCCGAGGTCGTTCCCGCTGCACAGAATCATGCGCGAAGGCTTCCTGCTGACAATGCACTTTGATTTATCGCGCTATCTCTAATAGCACCCGAGATATCACCAGATATATAATGGATTTTTCCCTGACCCTGACAGTCCGGCTCCATGAGACGGTGGTTTTCTCGGCCCCTGGTGGTCCGAGGTCGTTCCCGCTGAACAGACTCATGCGCCAGGGCCTCCTACAGACAATGAACTTTGATTTATTGCGCTATCTGTAATAGCACCCGAGATATCACCAGATATATATTGGATTTTTCCCTGAACCTGAGTGTCCGGCCCCATGAGACGGTGATTTTCTCGGCCCCTGGTGCTCCGAGGTCGTTCCCGCTGCACAGATTCATGCGACAGGGCCTCCTGCAGATAATTGACTTTGGTTTACTGCGCTATCTCTAGTAGCACCCGAGATATCACCAGATATATATTGGATTTTCCCCTGACCCTGAGTGTCTGGCAACATGAGACTGTGGTTTTCTCGGCCCCTGGTGGTCCGAGGTCGTTCCCTCTGCACAGACTCATGCGCCAGGGCCTCCTACAGACAATGCACTTTGATTTATTGCGCTATCTCTTATTGCACCCGAGATATCACCAGATATATATTGGATTTTTCCTTGACCCTGACAGTCCGGCCCCATGTGTCGATGGTTTTCTCGGTCCCTCGTGGTCCGAGGTCGATCCCGCTGCACGCATTCATCCGCCAGGGCCTCCTACAGACAATGCACTTTGATTTATTGCACTATCTGTAATAGCACCCGAGCTATCACTAGATATATATTGGATTTTCCCCTGACCCTGAGTGTCCGGCCCCATGAGACGGTAGTTTTCTCGGCCCCTGGTGGTCCGAGATCGTTCCCGCTGCACAGATGCATGCGCCAGGGCCTCCTGCAGATAATTCACTTTGGTTTATTGCGCTATCTCTAATAGCACCCGAGATATCACCAGATATATATTGGATTTTCCCCTGAGCCTGAGAGTCCGGACCCATGTGACGGTAGGTTTATCGGCTCCTGGTGGTCCGAGGTCGTTTCCGCTGCACAGAATCATGCGCCAGGGCCTCCTACAGACAATGCACTTTGATGTATTGGGCTATCTGTAATAGCTCCCGAGATATCACCAGATATATATTGGATTTTTCCCTGACCCTGAGTGTCCGGCCCCATGAGACGGTGGTTTTCTCGGCCCCTGGTGGTCCGAGGTCGTTCCCGCTGCCCAGATTCATGTGCCAGGGCCTCCTGCAGATAATTCACTTTGGTTTATTGGGCTATCTGTAATAGCACCCGAGATATCACCAGATATATATTGGATTTTTTCCAGACCCTGAGTGTCCGGCCCCATGAGACGGTGGTTTTCTCGGCCCCTGGTGGTCGGAGGTCGTTCCCGCTTCCCAGATTCATGCGCCAGGGCCTCCTGCAGATAATTCACTTTAGTTTATTGCGCTATCTCTAATTGCACCCGAGATTTCACCAGATATATATTGGATTTTTCCCTGACCCTGAGTGTCCGGCTCCATGAGACGGTGGTTTTCTCGGCCCCTTTTGGTCCGAGGTCGTTCCCGCTGAACAGACTCATGCGCCTGGGCCTCGTACAGACAATGCACTTTGATGTATTGGGCTATCTGTAATAGCTCCCGAGATATCACTAGATATATATTGGATTTTTCCTTGACCCTGACAGTCCGGCCACATGTGTCGATGGTTTTCTCGGTCCCTCGTGGTCCGAGGTCGATCCCGCTGCACGCATTCATGCGCCAGGGACTCCTACAGACAATGCACTTTGATTTATTGCACTATCTGTAATAGCACCCGAGCTATCACTAGATATATATTGGATTCTCCCCTGACCCTGAGTGTCCGGCCCCATGAGACGGTAGTTTTCTCGGCCCCTGGTGGTCCGAGATCGTTCCCGCTGCACAGATGCAATCGCCAGGGCCTCCTGCAGATAATTCACTTTGGTTTATTGCGCTATCTCTAATAGCACCCGAGATATCACCAGATATATATTGGATTTTCCCCTGAGCCTGAGTGTCCGGCCCCATGTGACGGTAGTTTTATCGGCTCCTGGTGGTCCGAGGTCGTTTCCGCTTCATAGAATCATGCGCCGGGGCCTCCTGCAGATAATTCACTTTGGTTTATTGCACTATCTCTAATAGCACCCGAGATATCAGCAGATATATATTGGATTTTCCCCTGACCCTGAGTGTCCGGCCCCATGAGACTGTGGTTTTCTCGGCCCCTGGTGGTCCGAGGTCGCTCCCGCTGCACAGAATCATGCGCGAAGGCTTCCTGCTGACAATGCACTTTGATTTATCGCGCTATCTCTAATAGCACCCGAGATATCACCAGATATATAATGGATTTTTCCCTGACCCTGACAGTCCGGCTCCGTGAGTCGGTGGTTTTCTCGGCCCCTGGTGGTCCGAGGTCGTTCCCGCTGAACAGACTCATGCGCCAGGGCCTCCTACAGACAATGAACTTTCATTTATCGCGCTATCTCTAATAGCACCAGAGATATCACCAGATATATAATGGATTTTTCCCTGACCCTGAGTGTCCGGCCTCCTGAGACTGTGGTTTTCTCGGCCCCTGGTGGTCCGAGGTCGTTCCCGCTGCACAGATTCATGCGCCAGTGTCTCCTGCAGATAATTCACTTTGGTTTATAGCGCTATCTCTAATAGCACCCGAGATATCACGAGATATATATTGGATTTTTCCCTGACCCTGAGTGTCCGGCCCCATGAGACGGTGGTTTTCTCGACCCCTGGTGGTCCGAGGTCGTTCCCGCTGGACAGATGCATGCGCGAGGGCCTCCTGCAGATAATTCACTTTGGCTTATTGCGCTATCTCTAATAGGACCCGAGATATCACCAGATATATATTGGATTTTCCCCTGACCCTGAGTGTCCGGCCCCATGAGACGGTGGTTTTCTCGGCCCCTGGTGGTCCGAGGTCGTTCCCGCTGCACAGATTCATGCGCCAGGGCCTCCTGCAGATAATTCACTTTGGTTTATTGCTCTATCTCTAATAGCACCCGAGATAGCACCAGATATATATTGGATATTTCCCTGACCCTGACAGTCCGGCCCCATGAGACTGTGGTTTTCTCGGCCCCTGGTGGTCCGAGGTCGTTGCTGCTGCACGGACTCATGCGCCAGGGCCTCCTGCAGACAATGCACTTTGATTTATCGCGCTATCTCTAATAGCACCCGAGATATCACCAGATGTATATTTGATTTTTCCCTGACCCTGAGTGTTCGGTCCCATGAGAGGGTGGTTTTCTCGGACCCTGGTGGTCCGAGGTCGTTCGCGCTGCACAGATTCATGCACCAGGGCCTCCTGCAGATAATTCACTTTGGTTTATTGCGCTATCTCTACTAGCACCCGAGATATCACCAGATATATATTGGATTTTTCCCTGACCCTGACAGTCTGGCCCCATGAGACGGTGATTTTCTCGGTCTCTGGTGGTCCGAGGACGTTGCCGCTGCTCAGATTCATGCGCCAGGGCCTCCCGCAGACAATGCACTTTGATTTATTGCGCTATCTCTAATAGCACTCGAGATATCACCAGATATATATTGGATTCTTCCCTGACCATGACAGTCCGGCCCCATGAGACGGTGATTTTCTCGGCCCCTGGTGTTCCAAGGTCGTTCCCGCTGCACAGATTCATGCGCCAGGGCATCCTACAGACAATGCACTTTGGTTTATCGCGCTAACTCTAATAGCACCCGAGATATCACCAGATATATATTGGATTTTCCCCTGAACCTGAGTGTCCGGCCCCATGAGACTGTAGTTTTCTCGGCCGCTGGTGGTCCGAAGTCGTTCCCGCTGCACAGATTCATGCGTCAGGGCCTCCTACAGACAATGCACTTTGATTTATTGCGCTATCTGTAATAGCACCCGAGATATCACCAGATATATGCTGGATTTTTACATGACCTTGGGTGACGGATACGGAAAATCTGTAATTTTCATGGCCCTTGGTGGTCCGAGGTCGTTGCTGCTGCACAGATTCATGCGGCAGGGCCTCCTGCAGACAATGCACTTTGATTTATCGCGCTATCTGTAATAGAACCCGAGATATCACCAGATATATATTGGATTTTTCCCTGACCCTGAGTGCCCGGCCCCATGTGTCGGTGGTTTTCTCGGCCCCTGGTGGTCCGAGGTCGTTCCCGCTGCACAGATTCATGCGCCAGGGCCTCCTACAGACAATGCATTTTGATTTATCGCGCTATCTGTAATAGCACCCGAGATATCACCAGATATATATTGGATTTTTCCCGGACCCTGAGTGTCCGGCCCCATGAGACGGTGGTTTTCTCGGCCCCTGATGGTCCGAGGTCGTTCCCGCAGCCCAGATTCATGCACCAGGGCCTCCTGCAGATAATTCACTTTGGTTTATTGCGCTATCTCGAATAGCACCCGAGATATCACCAGATATATATTGGATTTTCCCCTGACCCTGAGTGTCCGGCCCCACGAGACGGTGGTTTTCTCGGCCCCCTGGTGATCCGAGGTCGTTCCCGCTGCACAGATGCATGCGCCAGGGCCACCTGCAGATAATTCACTTTGGTTTATTGCGCTATCTGTAATAGCACCCGAGATATCACCAGATATATATTGGATTTTTCCCTGACCCTGAGTGTCCGGCCCAATGAGACTGTGGTTTTCTCGGCCCCTGGTGGTCCGAGGTCGTTCCCGCTGCACAGATTCATGCGCCAGGGCCTCCTGCAGATAATTCACTTTGGTTTATTGCGCTATCTCTAATAGCACCCGTGATATCACCAGATATATATTGGTTTTTTCCCCGACCCTGAGTGTGCAGCCCCATGAGACGGTGGTTTTCGCGGCCACTGTTGGTCCGAGGTCGTTCCCGCTGCACAGATTTATGCGACAGGGCCTCCTACAGACAATGCACTTTGATTTATTGCGCTATCTGTAATAGCACCGGAGATATCACCAGATATATATTGGATTTTTCCCTGACCCTGAGTGCCCGGCCCCATGTGTCGGTGGTTTTCTCGGCCCCTGGTGGTCCGAGGTCGTTCCTGCTGCACAGATTCATGCGCAAGGACCTCCTACGGACAATGCACTTTGATTTATTGCGCTATCTCTAATAGCACCCGAGATATCACCAGATGTATATTTGATTTTTCCCTGACCCTGAGTGTTCGGCCCCATGAGACGGTGGTTTTCTCGGCCCCTGGTTTTCCGAGGTCGTTCCCGCTGCACAGATTCATGCGCCAGGGCCGCCTGCAGATAATTCACTTTGGATTATTGCGCTATCTCTATTAGCACCCGAGATATCACCAGATATATGCTGGATGTTTACATGACCTTGGGTGACGGATACCGAAAATCTGTAATTTTCTTGGCCCCTGGTGGTCCGAGGTCGTTGCTGCTGCACGGACTCATGCGCCAGGGCCTCCTGCAGACAATGCACTTTGATTTATCGCGCTATCTGTAATAGAACCCGAGATATCACCAGATATATATTGGATTTTCCCCTGACCCTGAGTGTCCGGCCGCATGAGACGGTGGTTTTCTCGGCCCCTGGTGGTCCGAGGTCGTTCCTGCTGCACAGATTCATGCGCAAGGACCTCCTACGGACAATGCACTTTGATTTATTGCGCTATCTGTAATAGAACCCGAGATATCACCAGATATATATTGGTTTTTTCCCCGACCCTGAGTGCGGGGCCCCATGAGACGGTGGTTTTCGCGGCCACTGTTGGTCCGAGGTCGTTCCCGCTGCACAGATTTATGCGCCAGGGCCTCCTACAGACAATGCACTTTGATCTATTACGCTATCTGTAATAGCACCGGACATATCACCAGATATATATTGGATTTTCCCCTGACCCTGAGTGTCCGACCCCATGAGCAGGTGGTTTTCTCGGCCCCTGGTGGTCCGAGGTCCTCCCCGCTGCACAGATTCATGAGCCAGGGCCTCCTGCAGATAATGCATTTTGATTTATTGCGCTATCTGTAATAGCACCCGAGATATCACCAGATATATATTGGATTTTTCCCTGACCCTGAGTGTCCGGCCCCATGAGACGGTGGTTTTCTCGGCCCCTGGTGGTCCGAGGTCGTTCCCGCTGCACAGATTCATGCGCCAGGGCCGCCTGCAGATAATTCACTTTGGTTTAATGCGCCATCTCTAATAGCACCAGAGATATCCCCAGATATATATCGGATTTTTCCCTGACCCTGAGTGTCCGGCCCCATGAGGCGGTGGTTTTCTCGGCACCTGGTTGTCCGAGGTCGATCTCGCTGCACAGATTCATGCGCTAGGGCCTCCTGCAGGCAATGCACTTTGATATATCGCGCTATCTGTAATAGCTCCCGAGATATCACCAGATACATATTGGTTTTATCCCCGACCCTGAGTGTCCGGCCCCATGAGACAGTGGTTTTCGCGGCCCCTGGTGGTCCGAGGTCGTTCCCGCTGCACAGATGCATGCGCCAGGGCCTCCTGCAGATAATGCACTTTGAATTATTGCGCTATCTGTAATAGCACCCGAGATATCACCAGATATATGCTGGATTTTTACATGACCTTGGGTGACGGATACCGAAAATCTGTAATTTTCTTGGGCCCTGGTGGTCCGAGGTCGTTGCTGCTGCACGGACTCATGCGCCAGGGCCTCCTGCAGACAATGCACTTTGATTTATCGCGCTATCTGTAATAGAACCCGAGATATCACCAGATATATATTGGATTTTTCCCTGACCCTGAGTGCCCGGCCCCATGTGTCGGTGGTTTTTCGGCCCCTGGTGGTCCGAGGTCGATCTCGCTGCACAGATTCAGGCGCTAGGGACTCATGCAGACAATGCACTTTGATATATCGCGCTATCTGTAATAGCACCGGAGATATCACCAGATATATATTGGTTTTTTCCCCGACCCTGAGTGTGCGTCCCCATGAGACGGTGGTTTTCTCGGCCCCTGGTGGTCCGAGGTCGTTCCTGCTGCACAGATTCATGCGCAAGGACCTCCTACGGACAATGCACTTTGATTTATTGCGCTATCTCTAATAGCACCCGAGATATCACCGGATGTATATTTGATTTTTCCCTGACCCTGAGTGTCCGGCCCCATGAGACGGAGGTTTACATGGCCCCTGGTGGTCCGAGGTCGTTCCCGCTGCACACATGCATGCGCCAGGGCCTCCTGCAGATAATTCACATTGGTTTATTGCGCTATCTATAATAGCGCCCGAGATATCACCGGATATATATTGGATTTTCCCCTGACCCTGAGTGTCCGGCCCCATGAGACGGTGGTTTTCTCGGACCCTGGTGGTCCGAGGTCGTTCCTGCTTCACAGATTCATGCGCCAGGGCTTCCTGCAGACAATGCACTTTGATTTATCACGCTATCTGTAATAGAACCCGAGACATCACCAGATATATGCTGGATTTTTACATGACCTTGGGTGACGAATTCCGAATATCAGTAATTTTCTCGGCCCGTGGTGGTCCGAGGTCGTTCCTGCTTCACAGATTCATGCGCCAGGGCCTCCCGCAGACAATGCACTTTGATTTATTGCGCTCTCTCTAATAGCACCCGAGATATCACCAGATATATATTGGATTTTCCCCTGACCCTGAGTGTCCGGCCCCATGAGGCGGTGGTTTTCTCGGCCCCTGGTTGTCCGAGGTCGATCTCGCTGCACAGATTCATGCGCTAGGGCCTCCTGCAGGCAATATACTTTGATATATCGCGCTATCTGTAATAGCTCCCAAGATATCACCAGATACATATTGGTTTTATCCCCGACCCTGAGTGTCCGGCCCCATGAGACAGTGGTTTTCGCGGCCCCTGGTGGTCCGAGGTCGTTCCCGCTGCACAGAAGCATGCGCCAGGGCCTCCTGCAGATAAAGCACTTTGAATTATTGCGCTATCTGTAATAGCACCCGAGATATCACCAGATATATGCTGGATTTTTACATGACCTTGGGTGACGGATACCGAAAATCTGTAATTTTCTTGGGCCCTGGTGGTCCGAGGTCGTTGCTGCTGCACGGACTCATGCGCCAGGGCCTCCTGCAGACAATGCACTTTGATTTATCGCGCTATCTGTAATAGAACCCGAGATATCACCAGATATATATTGGATTTTTCCCTGACCCTGAGTGCCCGGCCCCATGTGTCGGTGGTTTTTCGGCCCCTGGTGGTCCGAGGTCGATCTCGCTGCACAGATTCAGGCGCTAGGGACTCCTGCAGACAATGCACTTTGATATATCGCGCTATCTGTAATAGCACCGGAGATATCACCAGATATATATTGGTTTTTTCCCCGACCCTGAGTGTGCGTCCCCATGAGACGGTGGTTTTCTCGGCCCCTGGTGGTCCGAGGTCGTTCCTGCTGCACAGATTCATGCGCAAGGACCTCCTACGGACAATGCACTTTGATTTATTGCGCTATCTCTAATAGCACCCGAGATATCACCGGATGTATATTTGATTTTTCCCTGACCCTGAGTGTCCGGCCCCATGAGACGGTGGTTTTCTCGGCCCCTGGTGGACCGAGGTCGTTCCCGCTGTACAGATTCGTGCGCCAGGGCCGCCTGCAGATAATTCACTTTGGTTTATTGCGCTATCTCTATTAGCAGCCGAGATATCACCAGATATATGCTGGATTTTTACATGACCTTGGGTGACGGATACCGAAAATCTGTAATTTTCTTGGCCCCTGGTGGTCCGAGGTCGTTGCTGCTGCACGGACTCATGCGCCAGGGCCTCCTGCAGACAATGCACTTTGATTTATCGCGCTATCTGTAATAGAACCCGAGATATCACCAGATATATATTTGATTTTTCCCTGACCCTGAGTGTTCGGCCCCATGAGACGGTGGTTTTCTCGGCCCCTGGTGGTCCGATGTCGTTCCCGCTGCACAGATGCATGCGCCAGGGCCTCCTGCAGATAATTCACTTTGGTTTATTGCGCTATGTCTAATAGCACCCGAGATGTCACCAGATATATATTGGATTTTTCCCTGACCTTGAGTGTCGGGCCCCATGAGACGGAGGTTTTCTTGGCCCCTGGTGGCCCGAGGTCGTTCCCGCTGCACACATGCATGCACCAGGGCCTCCTGCAGATAATTCACTTTGGTTTATTGCGCTATCTATAATAGCACCCGAGATATCACCAGATATATATAGGATTTTTCCCTGACCTTGTGAGTCCGGCCCCATGAGACGGAGGTTTTCTTGGCCCCTGGTAGCCCGAGGTCGTTCCCGCTGCACACATGCATGCGCCAGGGCCTCCTGCAGATAATTCACTTTGGTTTATTGCGCTATCTATAATAGCACCCGAGATATCACCAGATATATATTGGATTTTTCCCTGACCCTGAGTGTCCGGCCCCATGAGACGGTGGTTTTCTCGGCCCCTGGTGGCCCGAGGTCGATCCCGCTACACAGATTCATGCGCCAGGGCCTCCTGCAGATAATTCACTTTGGTTTATTGCGCTATCTCTAATAGCACCCGAGATATCACCATATATATATTTGATTTTCCTCTGACCCTGAGTCTCCGGCCCCATGAGACTGTGGTTTTCTCGGCACCTGGTGTCCGAGGTCGTTCCCGCTGCCCAGATACATACGCCAGGGCCTCCTACAGACAATGCACTTTGATTTATTGCGCTATCTCAACTAGCACCCGAGATATCACCAGATATATATTGGATTTTTCCCTGACCCTGGCAGTCCGGCCCCATGAGACGGTGATTTTCTCGGCCCCTGGTTGTCCGAGGTCGTTCCCGCTGAACAGATTCATGCGCCAGGGCTTCCTGCAGACAATGCACTTTGATTTATCGCGCTATCTGTAATAGAACCAGAGATATCACCATATATATGCTGGATTCTTACATGACCTTGGGTGACGAATTCCGAATATCTGTAATTTTCTCGGCCCCTGGTGGTCCGAGGTCGTTCCTGCTTCACAGATTCATGCGCCAGGGCCTCCTACAGACAATGCACTTTGATTTATTGCGCTATCTGTAATAGCACCCGGGAAAGCACCATTTGTATGCTGGATTTGTACATGACATTGGGTGACGGATACAGAAAATCTGTAATTTCCACGGCCCCTGGAGATCCGAGGTCGTTCCTGCTTCACAGATTCATGCGCCAGGGCTTCCTGCAGACAATGGACTTTGACTTATTGCGCTATCTGTAATAGCACCCGAGATATCACCAGATATATATAGTATTTTTCCCTGACCCTGAGTCTCCGGCCCCATGAGACTGTGGTTTTCTCGGCCCCTGGTTGTCCGAGGTCGTTCCCGCTGCACAGATTCATGCGCCAGGGCCTCCTGCAGGCAATTCACTTTGGTTTATTGCGCAATCTCTAATAGCACCCGACATATCACCAGATATATATTGGATTTTTCCCCGACCCTGAGTGTTCGGCCCCATGAGACGGTGGTTTTCTCGGCACCTGGTGGTCCGAGGTCGTTCCCGCTGCACAGATGCATGCGCTAGGGCCTCCTGCAGATAATTCACTTTGGTTTATCGCGCTATCTGTAATAGAACCCGAGATATCACCAGATATATGCTGGATTTTTACATGAAATTGGGTGACGGATACCGAACATCTGTAATTTTCTCGGCCCCTGGTGGTCCGATGTCGTTCCCGCTGCACAGATTCATGCCCCAGGGCCTCCTACAGACAATGCACTTTGATTTATTGCGCTATCTGTAATAGCACCCGAGATATCACCAGATATTAATTGGATTTTTCCCTGACCATGAGTCTCCGGCCCCATGAGACGGTGGTTTTCTCAGCCCCTGGTGATCCGAGGTCGTTCCCGCTGCACAGATTCATGCGCCAGGGCCTCCTACAGACAATACACTTTGATTTATTGCGCTATCTGTAATAGCTCCTGAGATATCACCAAATATATATTGGATTTTTCCCTGACCCTGAGTGTCCCGCCCCATGAGACGGTGGTTTTCTCGGCCCCTGGTGGTCCGAGGTCGTTCCCGCTGCACAGATTCATGCGCCAGGGCCTCCTACAGACAATACACTTTGATTTATTGCGCTATCTGTAATAGCACCCGAGATATCGCCAGATATATATTGGATTTTTCCCTGACCCTGAGTGTCCGGCCCCATGAGACGGTGGTTTTCTCGGCCCCTGGTGGTCTGTGGTCGTTCCCGCTGCACAGATTCATGCGCCAGGGCCTCCTACAGACAATACACTTTGATTTATTGCGCTATCTGTAATAGCACCCGAGATATCGCCAGATATATATTGGATTTTTCCCTGACCCTGAGTGTCCGGCCCGATGAGACGGTGGCTTTCTCGGCCCCTGATGGTCCGAGGTCGTTCCCGCTGCACAGATTAATGCGCCAGGTCCTCCTGCAGATAATTCACTTTGGATTATTGCGCTATCTCTAATAGCACCCGAGATATCACCAGATATATATTGGATTTTCCCCTGACCCTGAGTGTCCGGCCCCATGAGCCGGTGGTTTTCTCGACCCCTGGTGGTGCGAGGTCGTTCCCGCTGCCCAGATTCATGCGCCAGGGCCTCCTACAGACAATGCACTTTAATTTATTGCGCTATCTGTAATAGCACCCGAGAAAGCACCGTATATATGCTGGATTTTTAAATGACTTTGGGTGACGGACACCGAAAATCTGTAAGTTTCTCGGCCCCTGGAGATCCGAGGTCGTTCCTGTTGCATAGATTCATGCGCCAGGGCCTCCTACAGACAATACACTTTGATTTATTGCGCTATCTGTAATAGCACCCGAGATATCACCAGATATATATTGGATTTTTCCCTGACCATGAGTCTCCGGCCCCATGAGACGGTGGTTTTCTCAGCCCCTGGTGGTCCGAGGTCGTTCCGTTGCACAGATTCATGCGCCAGGGCCTCCTGCAGATAATTCAATTTGATTTATCGCGCTATCTGTAATAGCACCTGAGATATCACCAAATATATATTGGATTTTTCCCTGACCCTGAGTGTCCCGCCCCATGAGACGGTGGTTTTCTCGGCCCCCTGGTGGTCCGAGGTCGTTCCCGCTGCACAGATTCATGCGCCAGGGCCTCCTACAGACAATGCACTTTGGTTTATTGCGCTATCTGTAATAGCACCCGAGATATCACCAGATATATGCTGGATTTTTACATGACCTTGGGTGGCGGATTCCGAAAATCTGTAATTTTCTCGGCCCCTGGTGGTCCGAGGTCGTTCCTGCTGCACAGATGCATGCGCCAGGGCCTCCTGCAGACAATACACTTTGATTTATTGCGCTATCTGTAATAGCACCCGAGATATCGCCAGATATATATTGGATTTTTCCCTGACCCTGAGTGTCCGGCCCCATGAGACGGTGGCTTTCTCGGCCCCTGGTGGTCCGAGGTCGTTCCCGCTGCCCAGATTCATACGCCAGGGCCTCCTACAGACAATGCACTTTGAATTATTGCGCTATCTGTAATAGCACCCGAGAAAGCACCGTATATATGCTGGATTTTTAAATGACTTTGGGTGACGGACACCGAAAATCTGTAAGTTTCTAGGCCCCTGGAGGGCCGAGGTCGTTCCTGCTTCACAGATTCATGCGCCAGGGCCTCCTGCAGACAATGCACTTTGATTTATCGCGCTATGTATAATAGAACCCGAGATATCACCAGATATATGCTGGATTTTTACATGAAATTGGGTGACGGATACCGAAAATATGTAAGTTTCTCGGCCCCTGGAGGGCCGAGGTCGCTCCTGCTTCACAGATTCATGCGCCAGGACCTCCTGCAGACAATGCACTTTGATTTATCCCGCTATCTGTAATAGAACCCGAGAAAGCACCGTATATATGCTGGATTTTTAAATGACTTTGGGTGACGGACACCGAAAATCTGTAATTTTCTCGGCCCCCGGTGGTCCGATGTCGTTCCCGCTGCCCAGATTCATGCGCCAGGGCTTCCTGCAGACAATGCACTTTGATTTATTGCGCTATCTGTAATAGCACACGAGATATCACCAGATATACATTGGATTTTTCCCTGACCCTGAGTGTCCGGCCCCATGAGACGGAGGTTTTCTCGGCCCCTGATGGTCCGAGGTCGTTCCCGCTGCACAGATTAATGCGCCAGGTCCTCCTGCAGATAATTCACTTTGGATTATTGCGCTATCTCTAATAGCACCCGAGATATCACCAGATATATATTGGATTTTCCCCTGACCCTGAGTGTCCGGCCCCATGAGCCGGTGGTTTTCTCGACCCCTGGTGGTGCGAGGTCGTTCCCGCTGCCCAGATTCATGCGCCAGGGCCTCCTACAGACAATGCACTTTGATTTATTGCGCTATCTGTAATAGCACCCGAGAAAGCACCGTATATATGCTGGATTTTTAAATGACTTTGGGTGACGGACACCGAAAATCTGTAAGTTTCTAGGCCCCTGGTGGTCCGATATCGTTCCTGCTGCACAGATTCATGCGCAAGGGCCTCCTACGGACAATGCACTTTGATTTTTTGCGCTATCTGTAATAGAACCCGAGATATCACCAGTCATATGCTGGATTTTTACATGACATTGGGTGACGGATACCGAAAATCTGTAATTTTCTCGGCCCCTGGTGGTCCGATGTCGTTCCTGCTGCACAGATTCATGCGGAAGGGCCTCCTACGGACAATGCATTTTGGATTCATGCGCTATCTCTATTAGCACCAGAGATATCACCAGATATATATTGGATTTTCCCCTGACCCTGAGTGTCCGGCCCCATGAGACGGTCGTTTTCTCGGCCCCTGGTGGTCCGAGGTCGTTCCCGCTGCACAGATTCATGCGCCAGGGCCTCCTGCAGATAATTCACGTTGGTTAATTGCGCTATCTCTAATTTCTCACGAGATATCACCAGATATATATTGGATTTTTGCCTGACCCTGAGTGTCCGGCCCCATGAGACTGTGGTTTTCTCGGCCCCCTGGTGGTCCGAGGTCGTTCCCGCTGCACAGATGCATGCGCCAGGGCCACCTACAGACAATGCACTTTGATTTCTTGCGCTATCTGTAATAGCGCCCGAGATATCAGCAGATATATATTGGATTTTTCCCTGACCCCGAGTGTCCGGCCCCATGAGACGGCTGTTTTCTCGGCCCCTGGTGGTCCGAGGTCGGTCCCGCTGCACAGATTCATGCGCCAGGGCCTCCTGCAGATAATTCACTTTGGATTATTGCGCTATCTCTAATAGCACCCGAAATATCACCAGATATATATTGGTTTTTCCCCTGACCCTGCGTGTCCGGCCCCATGAGACTGTGGATTTCTCGGCCCCTGGTGGTCCGAGGTCGTTCCCGCTGCACAGATTCATGCGCCAGGGCCTCCTGCAGATAATTCAATTTGGATTATTGCGCTATCTCTAATAGCACCCGAGATATCACCAGATATATATTGGATTTTTCCCTGACCCTGAGTGTCCGGCCCCATGAGACGGCTGTTTTCTCGGCCCCTGGTGGTCCGAGGTCGGTCCCGCTGCACAGATTCATGCGCCAGGGCCTCCTACAGACAATGCACTTTGATTTATTGCGCTATCTGTAATAGCACCCGAGATATCACCAGATATATATTGGATTTTTCCCTGACCCTGAGTGTCCGGCCCCATGAGACGGTAGTTTTCTCGGCCCCTGGTGGTCCGAGGTCGTTCCCGCTGCACAGATTCATGCGCCAGGTCCTCCTGCAGATAATTCACTTTGGTTTATTGCGCTATCTGTAATAGCTCCCGAGATATCACCAGATATATATTGGATTTTCCCCTGACCCTGAGTGTCCGGCCCCATGAGACTGTGGTTTCCTCTGCCCCTGGTGGTCCGAGGTCGTTCCCGCTGCACAGATTCATGCGCCAGGGCCTCCTGCAGACAATGCACTTTGATTTATCGCGCTATCTGTAATAGAACCCGAGATATCACCAGACATATGCTGGATTTTTACATGACATTGGGAGACGGATACCGAAAATCTGTAATTTTCTCGGCCCCTGGTGGTCCGATGTCGTTCCTGCTGCACAGATTCATGCGCCAGGGCCTCCTGCAGATAATTCACTTTGGTTTATTGCACTATCTCTAATAGCACCCGAGATATCACCAGATATATATTGGATTTTCCCCTGACCCTGAGTGTCCGGCCCCATGAGACGATGGTTTTCTCGGCCGCTGGTGGTCCGTGGTCGTTCCCACTGCACAGATTCATGCGCCAGGGCCTCCTGCAGACAATTCAATTTGGATTATTGCGCTATCTCTAATAGCACCCGAGATATCACCAGATATATATTGGTTTTTCCCCAGACCCTGCGTGTCCGGCCCCATGAGACTGTGGATTTCTCGGCCCCTGGTGGAGCGAGGTCGTTCCCGCTGCCCAGATTCATGCGCCAGGGTCACCTACAGACAATGCACTTTGATTTATTGCGCTATCTGTAATAGCGCCCGAGATATCAGCAGATATATATTGGATTTTTCCCTGACCCTGAGTGTCCGGCCCCATGAGACGGCTGTTTTCTCGGCCCCTGGTGGTCCGAGGTCGGTCCCGCTGCACAGATTCGTGCGCCAGTGCCTCCTGCAGATAATTCACTTTGGTTTATTGCGCTATCTGTAATAGCACCCGAGATATCACCGGATATATATTGGATTTTTCCCTGACCCTGAGTGTCCGGCCCCATGAGACGGCTGTTTTCTCGTCCCCTGGTGGTCCGAGGTCGTTCCCGCCGCCCAGATTCATGCGCCAGGGCCTCCTACAGTCAATGCACTTTGATTTATCGCGCTATCTGTAATAGAACCCGAGATATCACCAGATATATGCTGGATTTTTACATGACATTGGGTGACGGATACCGAAAATCTGTAATTTTCTCGGCCCCTGGTGGTCCGATGTCGTTCCTGCTGCACAGATTCATGCGCCAGGGCCTCCTGCAGATAATTCACGTTGGTTTATTACGCTATCTCTAATTTCTCACGAGATATCACCAGATATATATTGGATTTTTCCCTGACCCCGAGTGTCCGGCCCCATGAGACGGTGGTTTTCTCGGCCCATGGTGTTCCGAGGTCGTTCCCGCTGCACAGATTCATGCGCCAGGGCTTCCTGCAGAGAATGCACTTTGATTTATCGCGGTATATGTAATAGCCGCCGAGATATCACCAGATATATGCTGGATTTTTCCCTGACCCTGAGTGTCCGGCCCCATGTGTCTGTGGTTTTCTCGGCCCCTGGTGTTCCGAGGTAGTTCCCGCTGCACAGATGCATGCGCCAGGGCCTCCTGCAGATAATTCACTTCGATTTATCGCGCTATCTCTAATAGCACCCGAGATATCGCCAGATATATATTGGATTTTTCCCTGACCCTGATTGTCCGGCTCCATGAGACGGTGGTTTTCTCGGCCCTTGGTGCTCCGAGGTCGTTCCCGCTGCACAGATTCATGCGCCAGGGCTTGCTGCAGACAATGCACTTTGATTTATCGCGCTATCTGTAATAGCACCCGAGATATCACCAGATATATGCCGGATTTTTAAATCACCTTGGGTGACGGATACAGAATATCTTTAATTTTCTCGGCCCCTGGTAGGCCGAGGTCGCTCCCGCTGCACAGATTCATGCGGCAGGGCTTGCTGCAGACAATGCACTTTAGTTTATCGCGCTATCTCTAATAGCACCAGAGATATCACCAGATATATATTGGATTTTCCCCTGACCCTGAGTATCCGGCCCCATCAGTCGGTGGTTTTCTCGGCCCCTGGTGGTCCGAGGTCGTTCCTGCTGCACAGATTCATTCGCCAGTGCCTCCTACAGACAATGCACTTTGATTTATTGAGCTATCTCTAATAGCACCCGAGATATCACCAGTTATATATTGGATTTTTCCCTGACCCTGACAGTCCGGCCCCATGAGAGGGTGATTTTCTCGGCCCCTGGTGGTCCGAGGTCGATCCCGCTAGACGGATTCATGCACCAGGGATTCCCGCAGACAACGCACTTTGATTTATCGCGCTATCTCTAATAGCACCCGAGATATCACCAGATATGTATTGGATTTTTCCCTGACCCTGAGTGTCCGGCCCCATGTGTCGGTGATTTTCTCGGCCCCTGGTGGTCCGAGGTCGATCCTGCTGCACAGATTCCTGCGACAGGGCCTCCTGCAGACAATGCACTTTGATTTATTGAGCTATATCTAATAGCACCCGAGATATCACCAGATATATATTGGATCATTCCCTGACCCTGACAGTCCGGCCCTATGTGTCGGTGGTTTTCTCGTCCCCTGGTGGTCCGAGGTGGTTCCCGCTGCACACATTCATGCGCCAGGGCTTCCTGCAGACAATTCACTTTCGTTTATTGCGCTATCTGCAATAGCACCAGCGATATCACCAGATATATGCTGGATTTTTACATGACCTTCGGTGACGGATACCGAAAATCTGCAATTTTCTCGGCCCCTGGTGTCGTTCCTGGTGCCCAGATTCATGCGCAAGGACCTGCTGCAGACAATTCACTTTGGTTTATTGCGCCATCTCTAATAGCACCCGAGATACGAACCAGGTATATATTGGATTTTTCCCTGACCCTGAGCGTCCGGCCCCATGTGTCGGTGGTTTTCTCGGCCCCTGCTAGTCCGAGGTCGTTCCTGCTGCACAGATTCATGCGCCATGGCCTCCTACGGACAACTTACTTTGATTTATTGCGCTATCTCTAATAGCACCCGAGATATCACCAGATATATATTGGATCTATCCCTGACCCTGACATTACGGCCCCATGTGTCGGTGGTTTTCTCGGTCCATGGTTGTCCGATGTCGATCATGCTGCACGGATGCATGCGCCAGGGCCTCCTGCAGACAATGCACTTTGATTTATTGCGCTATCTCTCATAGCACCCGAGATATCAGCAGATGTATATTGGATTTTACCCTGACCCTTAGTATCAGGCCCCACGAGTCAGTGGTTCTCTCGGCCCCTGGTGGTCCGAGGTCGTTGCCGCTGCACAGATTCATGCGCCAGGGCCTGCTGCAGACAATTCACTTTGGTTTATTGCGCCATCTCTAATAGCACCCGAGATACGAACCAGGTATATATTGGATTTTTCCCTGACCCTGAGTGTCCGGCCCCATGTGTCGGTGGTTTTCTCGGCCCCTGCTAGTCCGAGGTCGTTCCTGCTGCACAGATTCATGCGCCATGGCCTCCTACGGACAACTTACTTTGATTTATTGCGCTATCTCTAATAGCACCCGAGATATCACCAGATATATATTGGATCTATCCCTGACCCTGACATTACGGCCCCTTGTGTCGCTGGTTTTCTCGGTCCATGGTTGTCCGATGTCGATCCTGCTGCACAGATTCAGACGCCAGGGCCTCCTGCAGACAATGCACTTTGATTTATGGCGCTATCTGTAATAGCACCCGAGATATCACCAGATATATGCTGGATTTTTACATGAAATTGGGTGACGGTTACAGAAAATCTGTAATTTTCTCGACCCCTGGTGGTCCGATGTTGTTCCCGCTGCCCAGATTCATGCGCCAGGGCCTCCTACAGACAATACACTTTGATTTATTGCGCTATCTCTAATAGCACCCGAGATATGATGAGATACATCCTGGATTTTTACATGATCATGGGTGTCCGGCCCCATGTGTCGGTGGTTTTCTCGGCCCCTGGTGTTCCGAGGTAGATCCCGCTGCACAGATTCATGCGCCAGGACTTCCTGCAGACAATGCACATTGATTTATCGCGCTATCTGCAATAGTACCCGAGATATCACCAGATATATGCTGGATTTTTACATGAAATTGGGTGACGGTTACAGAAAATCTGTAATTTTCTCGACCCCTGGTGGTCCGATGTTGTTCCCGCTGCCCAGATTCATGCGCCAGGGCCTCCTACAGACAATACACTTTGATTTATTGCGCTATCTGTAATAGCACCCCAGATATCGCCAGATATATATTGGATTTTTCCCTGACCCTGAGTGTCCGGCCCCATGAGACGGTGGCTTTCTCGGCCACTGGTGGTCCGAGGTCGTTCCCGCTGCCCAGATTCATACGCCAGGGCCTCCTACAGACAATGCACTTTGCTTTATTGCGCTATCTGTAATAGCACCCGAGAAAGCACCGTATATATGCTGGATTTTTAAATGACTTTGGGTGACGGACACCGAAAATCTGTAAGTTTTTCGGCCCCTGGTGGTCCGATGTCGTTCCTGCTGCACAGATTCATGCGGAAGGGCCTCCTACGGACAATGCATTTTGGATTATTGCGCTATCTCTATTAGCACCAGAGATATCACCAGAAATATATTGGTTTTTCCCCTGACCCTGCGTGTCCGACCCCATGAGATTGTGGATTTCTCGGCCCCTGCTGGTCCGAGGTCGTTCCCGCTGCACAGATTCATGCGCCAGGGCCACCTGCAGACAATGAACTTTGATTTCTCGCGCTATCTGTAATAGAACCCGAGATATCACGAGATATATGCTGTATTTTTACATGAGTTTGGGTGACGGATACCGAAAATCTGTAATTTTCTCGGCCCCTGGTGGTCCGATGTCGTTCCTGCTGCACAGATTCATGCGCAAGGGCCTCCTACGGACAATGCACTTTGATTTTTTGCGATATCTGTAATAGAACCCGAGATATCACCAGACATATGCTGGATTTTTACATGACATTGGGTGACGGATACCGAAAATCTGTAATTTTCTCGGCCCCTGGTGGTCCGATGTCGTTCCTGCTGCACAGATTCATGCGGAAGGGCCTCCTACGGACAATGCATTTTGGATTATTGCGCTATCTCTATTAGCACCAGAGATATCACCAGAAATATATTGGATTTTTGCCTGACCCTGAGTGTCCGGCCCCATGAGACTGTGGTTTTCTCGGCCCCCTGGTGGTCCGAGGTCGTTCCCACTGCACAGATGCATGCGCCAGGGCCACCTACAGACAATGCACTTTGATTTCTTGCGCTATCTGTAATAGCGCCCGAGATATCAGCAGATATATATTGGATTTTTCCCTGACCCCGAGTGTCCGGCCCCATGAGACGGCTGTTTTCTCGGCCCCTGGTGGTCCGAGGTCGGTCCCGCTGCACAGATTCATGCGCCAGGGCCTCCTGCAGATAATTCACTTTGGATTATTGCGCTATCTCTAATAGCACCCGAAATATCACCAGATATATATTGGTTTTTCCCCTGACCCTGCGTGTCCGGCCCCATGAGACTGTGGATTTCTCGGCCCCTGGTGGTCCGAGGTCGTTCCCGCTGCACAGATTCATGCGCCAGGGCCTCCTGCAGATAATTCATTTTGGATTATTGCGCTATCTCTAATAGCACCCGAGATATCACCAGATATATATTGGATTTTTCCCTGACCCTGAGTGTCCGGCCCCATGAGACGGCTGTTTTCTCGGCCCCTGGTGGTCCGAGGTCGTTCCCGCTGCACAGATGCATGCGCCGGGGCCTCCTGCAGATAATTCACTTTGGTTTATTGCTCTATCTCTAATAGCACCCGAGATATCACCAGATATATATTGGATTTTTCCCTGACCCTGAGTGTCCGGCCCCATGAGACGGCTGTTTTCTCGGCCCCTGGTGGTCCGAGGTCGTTCCCGCCGCCCAGATTCATGCGCCAGGGCCTCCTACAGACAATGCACTTTGATTTATCGCGCTATCTGTAATAGAACCCGAGATATCACCAGATATATGCTGGATTTTTACATGACACTGTGTGACGGATACCGAAAATCTGTAATTTTCTCGGCCCCTGGTGGTCCGAGGTCGTTCCCGCTGCACAGATTCATGCGCCAGGGCCTCCTACAGACAATGCACTTTGATTTATTGCGCTATCTGTAATAGCACCCGAGATATCACCAGATATATATTGGATTTTTCCCTGACCCTGAGTGTCCGGCCCCATGAGACGGTAGTTTTCTCGGCCCCTGGTGGTCCGAGGTCGTTCCCGCTGCACAGATTCATGCGCCAGGGCCTCCTGCAGATAATTCACTTTGGTTTATTGCGCTATCTGTAATAGCTCCCGAGATATCACCAGATATATGCTGGATTTTTACATGAAATTTGGTGACGGATAGCGAATATCTGTAATTTTCTCGGCCCTTGGTGGTCCGAGGTCGTTCCCGCTGCACAGATTCATGCGCCAGGGTCTCCTGCAGATAATTCACGTTGGTTAATTGCGCTATCTCTAATTTCTCACGAGATATCACCAGATATATATATTGGATTTTTGCCTGACCCTGAGTGTCCGGCCCCATGAGACTGTGGTTTTCTCGGCCCCCTGGTGGTCCGAGGTCGTTCCCGCTGCACAGATGCATGCGCCAGGGCCACCTACAGACAATGCACTTTGATTTCTTGCGCTATCTGTAATAGCGCCCGAGATATCAGCAGATATATATTGGATTTTTCCCTGACCCCGAGTGTCCGGCCCCATGAGACGGCTGTTTTCTCGGCCCCTGGTGGTCCGAGGTCGGTCCCGCTGCACAGATTCATGCGCCAGGGCCTCCTGCAGATAATTCACTTTGGATTATTGCGCTATCTCTAATAGCACCCGAAATATCACCAGATATATATTGGTTTTTTCCCCTGACCCTGCGTGTCCGGCCCCATGAGACTGTGGATTTCTCGGCCCCTGGTGGTCCGAGGTCGTTCCCGCTGCACAGATTCATGCGCCAGGGCCTCCTGCAGATAATTCATTTTGGATTATTGCGCTATCTCTAATAGCACCCGAGATATCACCAGATATATATTGGATTTTTCCCTGACCCTGAGTGTCCGGCCCCATGAGACGGCTGTTTTCTCGGCCCCTGGTGGTCCGAGGTCGTTCCCGCTGCACAGATGCATGCGCCGGGGCCTCCTGCAGATAATTCACTTTGGTTTATTGCTCTATCTCTAATAGCACCCGAGATATCACCAGATATATATTGGATTTTTCCCTGACCCTGAGTGTCCGGCCCCATGAGACGGCTGTTTTCTCGGCCCCTGGTGGTCCGAGGTCGTTCCCGCCGCCCAGATTCATGCGCCAGGGCCTCCTACAGACAATGCACTTTGATTTATCGCGCTATCTGTAATAGAACCCGAGATATCACCAGATATATGCTGGATTTTTACATGACACTGTGTGACGGATACCGAAAATCTGTAATTTTCTCGGCCCCTGGTGGTCCGAGGTCGTTCCCGCTGCACAGATTCATGCGCCAGGGCCTCCTACAGACAATGCACTTTGATTTATTGCGCTATCTGTAATAGCACCCGAGATATCACCAGATATATATTGGATTTTTCCCTGACCCTGAGTGTCCGGCCCCATGAGACGGTAGTTTTCTCGGCCCCTGGTGGTCCGAGGTCGTTCCCGCTGCACAGATTCATGCGCCAGGGCCTCCTGCAGATAATTCACTTTGGTTTATTGCGCTATCTGTAATAGCTCCCGAGATATCACCAGATATATGCTGGATTTTTACATGAAATTTGGTGACGGATAGCGAATATCTGTAATTTTCTCGGCCCTTGGTGGTCTGATGTCGTTCCCGCTGCCCAGATACATGCGCCAGGGCCTCCTACAGACAATGCACTTTGATTTATTGCGCTATCTGTAATAGCACCCGAGATGTCACCAGATATACATTGGATTTTTCCCTGACCCTGAGTGTGCGGCCCCATGAGACGGTGGTTTTCTTGTCCCCTGGTGGTCCGAGGTCGTTCCCGCTGCACAGATTCATGCGCCAGGGCCTCCTGCATATAATTCACTTTGGATTATTGCGCTATCTCTAATAGCACCCGAGATATCACCAGATATTTATTGGATTTTCCCCAGACCCTGAGTGTCCGGCCCCATGAGACTGTGGTTTTCTCTGCCCCTGGTGGTCCGAGGTCGTTCCCGCTGCACAGATTCATGCGCCAGGGCCTCCTGCAGACAATGCACTTTGATTTATCGCGCTATATGTAATAGAACCCGAGATATCACCAGACATATGCTGGATTTTTACATGACATTGGGTGACGGATACCGAAAATCTGTAATTTTCTCGGCCCCTGGTGGTCCGATGTCGTTCCTGCTGCACAGATTCATGCGGAAGGGCCTCCTACGGACAATGCATTTTGGATTATTGCGCTATCTCTATTAGCACCAGAGATATCACCAGATATATATTGGATTTTCCCCTGACCCTGAGTGTCCGGCCCCATGAGACGGTCGTTTTCTCGGCCCCTGGTGGTCCGAGGTCGTTCCCGCTGCACAGATTCATGCGCCAGGGCCTCCTGCAGATAATTCACGATGGTTAATTGCGCTATCTCTAATTTCTCACGAGATATCACCAGATATATATTGGATTTTTGCCTGACCCTGAGTGTCCGGCCCCATGAGACTGTGGTTTTCTCGGACCCCTGGTGGTCCGAGGTCGTTCCCGCTGCACAGATGCATGCGCCAGGGCCACCTACAGACAATGCACTTTGATTTCTTGCGCTATCTGTAATAGCGCCCGAGATATCAGCAGATATATATTGTATTTTTCCCTGACCCCGAGTGTCCGGCCCCATGAGACGGCTGTTTTCTCGGCCCCTGGTGGTCCGAGGTCGGTCCCGCTGCACAGATTCATGCGCCAGGGCCTCCTGCAGATAATTCACTTTGGATTATTGCGCTATCTCTAATAGCACCCGAAATATCACCAGATATATATTGGTTTTTCCCCTGACCCTGCGTGTCCGGCCCCATGAGACTGTGGATTTCTCGGCCCCTGGTGGTCCGAGGTCGGTCCCGCTGCACAGATTCATGCGCCAGGGCCTCCTGCAGATAATTCACTTTGGATTATTGCGCTATCTCTAATAGCACCCGAAATATCACCAGATATATATTGGTTTTTCCCCTGACCCTGCGTGTCCGGCCCCATGAGACTGTGGATTTCTCGGCCCCTGGTGGTCCGAGGTCGTTCCCGCTGCACAGATTCATGCGCCAGGGCCTCCTGCAGATAATTCAATTTGGATTATTGCGCTATCTCTAATAGCACCCGAGATATCACCAGATATATATTGGATTTTTCCCTGACCCTGAGTGTCCGGCCCCATGAGACGGCTGTTTTCTCGGCCCCTGGTGGTCCGAGGTCGTTCCCGCTGCACAGATGCATGCGCCAGGGCCTCCTGCAGATAATTCAGTTTGGTTTATTGCTCTATCTCTAATAGCACCCGAGATATGACCAGATAGATATTGGATTTTCCCCTGACCCTGACTGTCCGGCAACATGAGACTGCGGTTTTCTCGGCCCCTGGTGGTCCGAGGTCGTTCCCGCTGAATAGACTCATGCGCCAGGGCCTCCTACAGACAATGCACTTTGATTTATCGCGCTATCTGTAATAGAACCCGAGATATCACCAGATATATGCTGGATTTTTACATGACACTGTGTGACGGATACCGAAAATCTGTAATTTTCTCGGCCCCTGGTGGTCCGAGGTCGTTCCCGCTGCACAGATTCATGCGCCAGGGCCTCCTACAGACAATGCACTTTGATTTATTGCGCTATCTGTAATAGCACCCGAGATATCACCAGATATATATTCGATTTTTCCCTGACCCTGAGTGTCCGGCCCCATGAGACGGTAGTTTTCTCGGCCCCTGGTGGTCCGAGGTCGTTCCCGCTGCACAGATTCATGCGCCAGGGCCTCCTGCAGATAATTCACTTTGGTTTATTGCGCTATCTGTAATAGCTCCCGAGATATCACCAGATATATGCTGGATTTTTACATGAAATTTGGTGACGGATAGCGAATATATGTAATTTTCTCGGCCCTTGGTGGTCTGATGTCGTTCCCGCTTCCCAGATTCATGCGCCAGGGCCTCCTACAGACAATGCACTTTGATTTATTGCGCTATCTGTAATAGCACCCGAGATATCACCAGATATACATTGGATTTTTCCCTGACCCTGAGTGTGCGGCCCCATGAGACGGTGGTTTTCTTGTCCCCTGGTGGTCCGAGGTCGTTCCCGCTGCACAGATTCATGCGCCAGGGCCTCCTGCATATAATTCACTTTGGATTATTGCGCTATCTCTAATAGCACCCGAGATATAACCAGATATTTAATGGATTTTCCCCTGACCCTGAGTGTCCGGCCCCATGAGACTGTGGTTTTCTCTGCCCCTGGTGGTCCGAGGTCGTTCCCGCTGCACAGATTCATGCGCCAGGGCCTCCTGCAGACAATGCACTTTGATTTATCGCGCTATCTGTAATAGAACCCGAGATATCACCAGACATATGCTGGATTTTTACATGACATTGGGTGACGGATACCGAAAATCTGTAATTTTCTCGGCCCCTGGTGGTCCGATGTCGTTCCTGCTGCACAGATTCATGCGGAAGGGCCTCCTACGGACAATGCATTTTGGATTATTGCGCTATCTCTATTAGCACCAGAGATATCACCAGATATATATTGGATTTTCCCCTGACCCTGAGTGTCCGGCCCCATGTGACGGTCGTTTTCTCGGCCCCTGGTGGTCCGAGGTCGTTCCCGCTGCACAGATTCATGCGCCAGGGCCTCCTGCAGATAATTCACGATGGTTAATTGCGCTATCTCTAATTTCTCACGAGATATCACCAGATATATATTGGATTTTTGCCTGACCCTGAGTGTCCGGCCCCATGAGACTGTGGTTTTCTCGGGCCCCTGGTGGTCCGAGGTCGTTCCCGCTGCACAGATGCATGCGCCAGGGCCACCTACAGACAATGCACTTTGATTTCTTGCGCTATCTGTAATAGCGCCCGAGATATCAGCAGATATATATTGGATTTTTCCCTGACCCCGAGTGTCCGGCCCCATGAGACGGCTGTTTTCTCGGCCCCTGGTGGTCCGAGGTCGGTCCCGCTGCACAGATTCATGCGCCAGGGCCTCCTGCAGATAATTCACTTTGGATTATTGCGCTATCTCTAATAGCACCCGAAATATCACCAGATATATATTGGTTTTTCCCCTGACCCTGCGTGTCCGGCCCCATGAGACTGTGGATTTCTCGGCCCCTGGTGGTCCGAGGTCGTTCCCGCTGCACAGATTCATGCGCCAGGGCCTCCTGCAGATAATTCATTTTGGATTATTGCGCTATCTCTAATAGCACCCGAGATATCACCAGATATATATTGGAATTTTCCCTGACCCTGAGTGTCCGGCCCCATGAGACGGCTGTTTTCTCGGCCCCTGGTGGTCCGAGGTCGTTCCCGCTGCACAGATGCATGCGCCAGGGCCTCCTGCAGATAATTCACTTTGGTTTATTGCTCTATCTCTAATAGCACCCGAGATATCACCAGATATATATTGGATTTTTCCCTGACCCTGAGTGTCCGGCCCCATGAGACGGCTGTTTTCTCGGCCCCTGGTGGTCCGAGGTCGTTCCCGCCGCCCAGATTCATGCGCCAGGGCCTCCTACAGACAATGCACTATGATTTATCGCGCTATCTGTAATAGAACCCGAGATATTACCAGATATATGCTGGATTTTTACATGACACTGTGTGACGGATACCGAAAATCTGTAATTTTCTCGGCCCCTGGTGGTCCGAGGTCGTTCCCGCTGCACAGATTCATGCGCCAGGGCCTCCTACAGACAATGCACTCTGATTTATTGCGCTATCTGTAATAGCACCCGAGATATCACCAGATATATATTGGATTTTTCCCTGACCCTGAGTGTCCGGCCCCATGAGACGGTAGTTTTCTCGGCCCCTGGTGGTCCGAGGTCGTTCTCGCTGCACAGATTCATGCGCCAGGGCCTCCTGCAGATAATTCACTTTGGTTTATTGCGCTATCTGTAATAGCTCCCGAGATATCACCAGATATATGCTGGATTTTTACATGAAATTTGGTGACGGATAGCGAATATCTGTAATTTTCTCGGCCCTTGGTGGTCTGATGTCGTTCCCGCTTCCCAGATTCATGCGCCAGGGCCTCCTACAGACAATGCACTTTGATTTATTGCGCTATCTGTAATAGCACCCGAGATATCACCAGATATACATTGGATTTTTCCCTGACCCTGAGTGTGCGGCCCCATGAGACGGTGGTTTTCTTGTCCCCTGGTGGTCCGAGGTCGTTCCCGCTGCACAGATTCATGCGCCAGGGCCTCCTGCATATAATTCACTTTGGATTATTGCGCTATCTCTAATAGCACCCGAGATATCACCAGATATTTATTGGATTTTCCCCTGACCCTGAGTGTCCGGCCCCATGAGACTGTGGTTTTCTCTGCCCCTGGTGGTCCGAGGTCGTTCCCGCTGCACAGATTCATGCGCCAGGGCCTCCTGCAGACAATGCACTTTGATTTATCGCGCTATCTGTAATAGAACCCGAGATATCACCAGACATATGCTGGATTTTTACATGACATTGGGTGACGGATACCGAAAATCTGTAATTTTCTCGGCCCCTGGTGGTCCGATGTCGTTCCTGCTGCACAGATTCATGCGGAAGGGCCTCCTACGGACAATGCATTTTGGATTATTGCGCTATCTCTATTAGCACCAGAGATATCACCAGATATATATTGGATTTTCCCCTGACCCTGAGTGTCCGGCCCCATGAGACGGTCGTTTTCTCGGCCCCTGGTGGTCCGAGGTCGTTCCCGCTGCACAGATTCATGCGCCAGGGCCTCCTGCAGATAATTCACGATGGTTAATTGCGCTATCTCTAATTTCTCACGAGATATCACCAGATATATATTGGATTTTTGCCTGACCCTGAGTGTCCGGCCCCATGAGACTGTGGTTTTCTCGGGCCCCTGGTGGTCCGAGGTCGTTCCCGCTGCACAGATGCATGCGCCAGGGCCACCTACAGACAATGCACTTTGATTTCTTGCGCTATCTGTAATAGCGCCCGAGATATCAGCAGATATATATTGGATTTTTCCCTGACCCCGAGTGTCCGGCCCCATGAGACGGCTGTTTTCTCGGCCCCTGGTGGTCCGAGGTCGGTCCCGCTGCACAGATTCATGCGCCAGGGCCTCCTGCAGATAATTCACTTTGGATTATTGCGCTATCTCTAATAGCACCCGAAATATCACCAGATATATATTGGTTTTTCCCCTGACCCTGCGTGTCCGGCCCCATGAGACTGTGGATTTCTCGGCCCCTGGTGGTCCGAGGTCGTTCCCGCTGCACAGATTCATGCGCCAGGGCCTCCTGCAGATAATTCATTTTGGATTATTGCGCTATCTCTAATAGCACCCGAGATATCACCAGATATATATTGGATTTTTCCCTGACCCTGAGTGTCCGGCCCCATGAGACGGCTGTTTTCTCGGCCCCTGGTGGTCCGAGGTCGTTCCCGCTGCACAGATGCATGCGCCAGGGCCTCCTGCAGATAATTCACTTTGGTTTATTGCTCTATCTCTAATAGCACCCGAGATATCACCAGATATATATTGGATTTTTCCCTGACCCTGAGTGTCCGGCCCCATGAGACGGCTGTTTTCTCGGCCCCTGGTGGTCCGAGGTCGTTCCCGCCGCCCAGATTCATGCGCCAGGGCCTCCTACAGACAATGCACTTTGATTTATCGCGCTATCTGTAATAGAACCCGAGATATTACCAGATATATGCTGGATTTTTACATGACACTGTGTGACGGATACCGAAAATCTGTAATTTTCTCGGCCCCTGGTGGTCCGAGGTCGTTCCCGCTGCACAGATTCATGCGCCAGGGCCTCCTACAGACAATGCACTCTGATTTATTGCGCTATCTGTAATAGCACCCGAGATATCACCAGATATATATTGGATTTTTCCCTGACCCTGAGTGTCCGGCCCCATGAGACGGTAGTTTTCTCGGCCCCTGGTGGTCCGAGGTCGTTCTCGCTGCACAGATTCATGCGCCAGGGCCTCCTGCAGATAATTCACTTTGGTTTATTGCGCTATCTGTAATAGCTCCCGAGATATCACCAGATATATGCTGGATTTTTACATGAAATTTGGTGACGGATAGCGAATATCTGTAATTTTCTCGGCCCTTGGTGGTCTGATGTCGTTCCCGCTTCCCAGATTCATGCGCCAGGGCCTCCTACAGACAATGCACTTTGATTTATTGCGCTATCTGTAATAGCACCCGAGATATCACCAGATATACATTGGATTTTTCCCTGACCCTGAGTGTGCGGCCCCATGAGACGGTGGTTTTCTTGTCCCCTGGTGGTCCGAGGTCGTTCCCGCTGCACAGATTCATGCGCCAGGGCCTCCTGCATATAATTCACTTTGGATTATTGCGCTATCTCTAATAGCACCCGAGATATCACCAGATATTTATTGGATTTTCCCCTGACCCTGAGTGTCCGGCCCCATGAGACTGTGGTTTTCTCTGCCCCTGGTGGTCCGAGGTCGTTCCCGCTGCACAGATTCATGCGCCAGGGCCTCCTGCAGACAATGCACTTTGATTTATCGCGCTATCTGTAATAGAACCCGAGATATCACCAGACATATGTTGGATTTTTACATGACATTGGGTGACGGATACCGAAAATCTGTAATTTTCTCGGCCCCTGGTGGTCCGATGTCGTTCCTGCTGCTCAGATTCATGCGGAAGGGCCTCCTACGGACAATGCATTTTGGATTATTGCGCTATCTCTATTAGCACCAGTGATATCACCAGATATATATTGGATTTTCCCCTGACCCTGAGTGTCCGGCCCCATGAGACGGTCGTTTTCTCGGCCCCTGGTGGTCCGAGGTCGTTCCCGCTGCACAGATTCATGCGCCAGGGCCTCCTGCAGATAATTCACGATGGTTAATTGCGCTATCTCTAATTTCTCACGAGATATCACCAGATATATATTGGATTTTTGCCTGACCCTGAGTGTCCGGCCCCATGAGACTGTGGTTTTCTCGGACCCCTGGTGGTCCGAGGTCGTTCCCGCTGCACAGATGCATGCGCCAGGGCCACCTACAGACAATGCACTTTGATTTCTTGCGCTATCTGTAATAGCGCCCGAGATATCAGCATATATATATTGGATTTTTCCCTGACCCCGAGTGTCCGGCCCCATGAGACGGCTGTTTTCTCGGCCCCTGGGGGTCCGAGGTCGGTCCCGCTGCACAGATTCATGCGCCAGGGCCTCCTGCAGATAATTCACTTTGGATTATTGCTCTATCTCTAATAGCACCCGAAATATCACCAGATATATATTGGTTTTTCCCCTGACCCTGCGTGTCCGGCCCCATGAGACTGTGGATTTCTCGGCCCCTGGTGGTCCGAGGTCGTTCCCGCTGCACAGATTCATGCGCCAGGGCCTCCTGCAGATAATTCAATTTGGATTATTGCGCTATCTCTAATAGCACCCGAGATATCACCAGATATATATTGGATTTTTCCCTGACCCTGAGTGTCCGGCCCCATGAGACGGCTGTTTTCTCGGCCCCTGGTGGTCCGAGGTCGTTCCCGCTGCACAGATGCATGCGCCAGGGCCTCCTGCAGATAATTCAGTTTGGTTTATTGCTCTATCTCTAATAGCACCCGAGATATCACCAGATATATATTGGATTTTTCCCTGACCCTGAGTGTCCGGCCCCATGAGACTGCTGTTTTCTCGGCCCCTGGTGGTCCGAGGTCGTTCCCGCCGCCCAGATTTATGCGCCAGGGCCTCCTACAGTCAATGCACTTTGATTTATCGCGCTATCTGTAATAGAACCCGAGATATCACCAGATATATGCTGGATTTTTACATGACATTGGGTGACGGATACAGAAAATCTGTAATTTTCTCGGCCCCTGGTGGTCCGAGGTCGTTCCCGCTGCAAAGATTCATGCGCCAGGGCCTCCTGCAGCTAATTCACTTTGGTTTATTGCTCTATCTCTAATAGCACCAGAGATATCACCAGATATATATTGGTTTTTCCCCTGACCCTGCGTGTCCGGCCCCATGAGATTGTGGATTTCTCGGCCCCTGGTGGTCCGAGGTCGTTCCCGCTGCACAGATTCATGCGCCAGGGCCACCTGCAGACAATGAACTTTGTTTTCTCGCGCTATCTGTAATAGAACCCGAGATATCACCAGATATATGCTGTATTTTTACATGAGTTTGGGTGACGGATACCGAAAATCTGTAATTTTCTCGGCCCCTGGTGGTCCGATGTCGTTCCTGCTGCACAGATTCATGCGGAAGGGCCTCCTACGGACAATGCATTTTGGATTATTGCGCTATCTCTAATAGCACCCGAGATATCACCAGATATGTATTGGATTTTTCCCTGACCCTGAGTGTCCGGCCCCATGTGTCGGTGATTTTCTCGGCCCCTGGTGGTCCGAGGTCGATCCCGCTGCACAGATTCCTGCGCCAGGGCCTCCTGCAGACAATGCACTTTGATTTATTGAGCTATCTCTAATAGCACCCGAGATATCACCAGATATATATTGGATCTTTCCCTGACCCTGACAGTCCGGCCCTATGTGTCGGTGGTTTTCTCGTCCCCTGGTGGTCCGAGGTGGTTCCCGCTGCACACATTCATGCGCCAGGGCTTCCTGCAGACAATTCACTTTCTTTTATTGCGCTATCTGCAATAGCAGCCGCGATATCACCAGATATATGCTGGATTTTTGCATGACCTTCGGTGACGGATACCGAAAATCTGCAATTTTCTCGGCCCCTGGTGTCGTTCCTGGTGCCCAGATTCATGCGCAAGGACCTGCTGCGGACATTACACATTGGTTTATTGCGCTATCTCTAATAGCACCTGAGATAACATGAGATACATCCTGGGTTTTTACATGACTTTGGGTGTCCGGCCCCATGTGTTAGTGGTTTCTCGTCCCCTGGTGGTCCGATGTCGTTCCCGCTGCACAGATTCATGCGCCAGGGCCCGCTGGAGATAATCCACTTTCGTTTAGTGCGCTATCTGTAAGAGCACCCGAGATATCACCAGATATATATTGAATTTTTCAACCGACCCTGAGTGTCCGGCCCCATGAGACGGTGGTTTTCTCTGACCCTGGTTATCCGAGGTCGTTCCCGCTGCACAGATTCATGCGCCAGGACCTGCTGCAGACAATTCACTTTGGTTTATTGCGCCATCTCTAATAGCACCCGAGATACGAACCAGGAATATATTGGATTTTTCCCTGACCCTGAGTGTCCGGCCCCATGTGTCGGTGGTTTTCTCGGCCCCTGCTAGTCCGAGGTCGTTCCTGCTGCACAGATTCATGCGCCATGGCCTCCTACGGACAACTTACTTTGATTTATTGCGCTATCTCTAATAGCACCCGAGATATCACCAGATATATATTGGATCTATCCCTGACCCTGACATTACGGCCCCATGTGTCGGTGGTTTTCTCGGTCCATGGTTGTCCGATGTCGATCATGCTGCACAGATGCATGCGCCAGGGCCTCCTGCAGACAATGCACTTTGATTTATTGCGCTATCTCTCATAGCACCCGAGATATCAGCAGATATATATTGGATTTTACCCTGACCCTTAGTATCAGGCCCCACGAGTCAGTGGTTTTCTCGGCCCCTGGTGGTCCGAGGTCGTTCCTGCTGCACAGATTCATGCGCCAGGGCCTCCTGCAGATAATTCACTTTGGTTTATTGCGCTATCTCTAATAGCTCCCGAGATATCACCAGATATATATTGGATTTTTCCCTGACCCTGACAGTCTGGCCCCATGAGACGGTCATTTCCGCGGCCCGTGGCCGTCCGAGGTCGTTCCCGCTGCACATATTCATGCGCCAGGGCCTCCTACAGACAATGCTCTTTGATTTATTGCGCTATCACTAATAGCACCCGAGATATCACCAGATATATATTGGATTTTTCCCTGACCCTGATTGTCCGGCCCCATGAGACGGTGGTTTTCTCGGCCCCTGGTCGTACGAGGTCGTTCCTGCTGCACAGCTGCATGCGCCAGGGCCTCCTGCAGATAATTCAATTTGGTTAATTGCGCCATCTCTAATAGCACCCGAGATATCACCAGATATATATTGGATTTTCCCGTGACCCTGAGTGTCGGGCCCCATGTGTCGGTGGCTTTCTCGGCCCCTGGTGTTCCGAGGTCGTTGCCGCTGCACAGATTCATGCGCCAGGGCCTCCCGCAGACAATGCACTTTGATTTATTGCGCTATCTGTAATAGCACCCGAGAAAGCACCATATATATGCTGGATTTTTACATGACTTTGGGTGACGGATACCGAAAATCTGTAATTTTCTCGGCCCCTCGTGGTCCGATGTCGTTCCTGCTGCACAGCTGCATGCGCCAGGGCCTCCTGCAGATAATTCACTTTGATTTATCGCGCTATCTGTAATAGCACCTGAGATATCACCAGATATATATTGAATTTATCCCTGGCCCTGAGTGTCCGGCCCCATGAGACGGTGGCTTTCTCGGCCCCTGGTGGTCCGAGGTCGTTCCCGCTGCACAGATTCATGCGCCAGGGCCCCGAGCAGATAATTCACTTTGGTTTATTGCGCTATCTCTAATAGCACCCGAGATATCACCAGATATATATTGGATTTTCCCCTGACCCTGAGTGTCGGTCCCCATGTGTCGGTGGCTTTCTCGGCCCCTGGTGTTCCGAGGTCGTTGCCGCTGCACAGATTCATGCGCCAGGGCCTCCCGCAGACAATGCACTTTCAATTATCGCGCTATCTGTAATATAACACGAGATATCACCAGATATATGCTGGATTTTTACATGACATTGGGTGACGGATTCCGAATATCTGTAATTTTGTCGGCCCCTGGTGGTCCCATGTCGTTCCCGCTGCCCAGATTCATGCGCAAGGGCCTCCTACAGACAATGCACTTTGGTTTATTGCGCTATCTGTAATAGCACCCGAGAAAGCACCATATATATGCTGGATTTTTACATGACTTTGGGTGACGGATACAGAAAATCTGTAATTTTCTCGGCCCCTGGAGATCCGAGGTCGTTCCCGCTGCACAGAATCATGCGCCAGGGCTTGCTGCAGACAATGCACTTTGACATATTGCGCTATCTCTAATAGCACCCGAAATATCACCAGATATATATTGGATTTTCCCCTGAACCTGAGTGTGCGGCCCCATTAGACGGTTGTTTTCTCGGCCCCTGGTGGTCCGAGATCGTTCCCGCTGCACAGATGCATGCGCCAGGGCCTCCTGCAGATAATTCACTTTAATTTATCGCGCTATCTCTAATAGCACCCGAGATATCATCAGATACATCCTGGATTTTTACATGACCTTGGGTGTCCGGCACCATGTGTCGGGGGTTTTCTCGGCCCCTGGTGGTCCGAGGTCGTTCCCGCTGCACGGATTCATGCGCCAGGGCCCCCTGCAGATAATTCACTTTGGACTAGTGCGCTATCTGTAAGAGCACCCGAGATATCACCAGATATATATTGCATTTTCCCCTGACCCTGAGTGTCCTGCCCCATGAGATGGTGGTTTTCTCGGCTCCTGGTGGTCCGAGGTCGTTCCCGCTGGTCAGATTGATGCGCCAGGGCCTCCTACACACAATGCACTTTGATTTGTTGCGCTGTCTGTAATAGCACCCGAGATATCACCAGATATATATTGGATTTTTCCCTGACCCTGAGTGTCCGGCCCCATGAGACGGTGGTTTTCTCGGCCCCTGGTGGTCCGAGGTCGTACCCGCTGCACAGATTCATGCGCCAGGGCCTCCTACAGACAACGCACTTTGATTTATTGCGCTATCTCTAATAGCACCCGACATATCACCAGATATATATTGGATTTTCCCCTGACCCTGAGTGTCCGGCCCCATGAGACGGTGGTTTTCTCGGCCCCTGGTGGTCCGAGGTAGTTCCCGCTGCACAGATGCATGCGCCAGGGTCTCCTGCAAATAAATCACTTTGGTTTATTACGCTATATCTAATAGCACCCGAGAAAGCACCATATATATGCTGGATTTTTACATGACTTTGGGTGACGGATACCGAAAATCTGTAATTTTCTCGGCCCCTGGTGATCCGAGGTCGTTCCCGCTGCACAGATTCCTGCGCCAGGGCCTCCTACAGATAACGCACTTTGGTTTATTGCGCTATCTCTAATAGCACCCGCGATATCACCAGATATATATTGGATTTTCCCTGACCCTGAGTGTCCGGCCCCATGAGACTGTGGTTTTCTCGGCCCCTGGTGGTCTGAGGTCGTTCCCGCTGCACGGAATCATGCGCCAGGGCTTCCTGCAGACAGTGCACTTTGATTTATCGCGCTATCTGTAATAGCACCTGAGATATCACCAGATATATATTGGATTTTCCCGTGACCCTGAGTGTCCTGCCCCGTGAGACGGTGGTTTTCTCGGACCCTGGTGATCCGAGGTCGTTCCCGCTGAACAGATTCATGCGCCAGGGCCCGCTGCAGATAATTCACTTTGGTTTAGTGTGTTATCTGTAAGAGCACCCGAGATATCACCAGATATATATTGAATTTTTCAACCGACCCTGAGCGTCCGGCCCCATGAGACGGTGGTTTTCTCGGACCCTGGTGATCCGAGGTCGTTCCCGCTGCACAGATTCATGCGCCAGGGCCGCCTGCAGATAATTCACTTTGGTTTATTGCGCTATCTGTAATAGCACCCAAGATATCACCAGATATATATTGGATTTTTCCCTGACCCTGAGTGTCCGGCCCCATGGGACGGTGGTTTTCTCGGCCCCTGGTGGTCCGAGGTCGTTCCCGCTGCCCAGACTCATGCGCCAGGGCCTCCTACAGACAATGTACTTTGATTTATTGCGCTATCTGTAATAGCACCCGAGATATCACCAGATATATATTGGATTTTTCCCTGATCCTGAGTGTCCGGCCCCATGAGACTGTGGTTTTCTCGGCCCCTGGTGGTCCGAGGTCGTTCCCGCTGCACATATTCATGCGCCTGGGCCTCCTGCAGATAATTCACTTTGGTTTGTTGGGCTATCCCTAATAGCACCCAAGATATCACCATATATATATATTGGTTTTTTCCGTGACCCTGAGTGTCCGGCCCCATGAGACGATGGTTTTCTCCGCCCCTGGTGGTCCGAGGTTGTACCCGCTGCACAGATTCATGCGCCAGGGCCTCCTACAGACAATGCACTTTGATTTATTGCGCTATCTGTAATAGCACCCGAGAAAGGACCACATAAATGCTGGATTTTTACATGACTTTGGGTGACGGACACCGCAAATCTGTAATTTTCTCGGCCCCTGGAGATCCGAGGTCGTTCCCGCTGCACAGAATCATGCGCCAGGGCTTGCTGCAGACAATGCACTTTGACATATTGCGCTATCTCTAATAGCACCCGAAATATCACCAGATATATATTGGATTTTCCCCTGAACCTGAGTGTGCGGCCCCATTAGACGGTTGTTTTCTCGGCCCCTGGTGGTCCGAGATCGTTCCCGCTGCACAGATGCATGCGCCAGGGCCTCCTGCAGATAATTCACTTTAATTTATCGCGCTATCTCTAATAGCACCCGAGATATCATCAGATACATCCTGGATTTTTACATGACCTTGGGTGTCCGGCACCATGTGTCGGGGGTTTTCTCGGCCCCTGGTGGTCCGAGGTCGTTCCCGCTGCACGGATTCATGCGCCAGGGCCCCCTGCAGATAATTCACTTTGGACTAGTGCGCTATCTGTAAGAGCACCCGAGATATCACCAGATATATATTGCATTTTCCCCTGACCCTGAGTGTCCTGCCCCATGAGATGGTGGTTTTCTCGGCTCCTGGTGGTCCGAGGTCGTTCCCGCTGGTCAGATTGATGCGCCAGGGCCTCCTACACACAATGCACTTTGATTTGTTGCGCTGTCTGTAATAGCACCCGAGATATCACCAGATATATATTGGATTTTTCCCTGACCCTGAGTGTCCGGCCCCATGAGACGGTGGTTTTCTCGGCCCCTGGTGGTCCGAGGTCGTACCCGCTGCACAGATTCATGCGCCAGGGCCTCCTACAGACAACGCACTTTGATTTATTGCGCTATCTCTAATAGCACCCGACATATCACCAGATATATATTGGATTTTCCCCTGACCCTGAGTGTCCGGCCCCATGAGACGGTGGTTTTCTCGGCCCCTGGTGGTCCGAGGTAGTTCCCGCTGCACAGATGCATGCGCCAGGGTCTCCTGCAAATAAATCACTTTGGTTTATTACGCTATATCTAATAGCACCCGAGAAAGCACCATATATATGCTGGATTTTTACATGACTTTGGGTGACGGATACCGAAAATCTGTAATTTTCTCGGCCCCTGGTGATCCGAGGTCGTTCCCGCTGCACAGATTCCTGCGCCAGGGCCTCCTACAGATAACGCACTTTGGTTTATTGCGCTATCTCTAATAGCACCCGCGATATCACCAGATATATATTGGATTTTCCCTGACCCTGAGTGTCCGGCCCCATGAGACTGTGGTTTTCTCGGCCCCTGGTGGTCTGAGGTCGTTCCCGCTGCACGGAATCATGCGCCAGGGCTTCCTGCAGACAGTGCACTTTGATTTATCGCGCTATCTGTAATAGCACCTGAGATATCACCAGATATATATTGGATTTTCCCGTGACCCTGAGTGTCCTGCCCCGTGAGACGGTGGTTTTCTCGGACCCTGGTGATCCGAGGTCGTTCCCGCTGAACAGATTCATGCGCCAGGGCCCGCTGCAGATAATTCACTTTGGTTTAGTGTGTTATCTGTAAGAGCACCCGAGATATCACCAGATATATATTGAATTTTTCAACCGACCCTGAGCGTCCGGCCCCATGAGACGGTGGTTTTCTCGGACCCTGGTGATCCGAGGTCGTTCCCGCTGCACAGATTCATGCGCCAGGGCCGCCTGCAGATAATTCACTTTGGTTTATTGCGCTATCTGTAATAGCACCCAAGATATCACCAGATATATATTGGATTTTTCCCTGACCCTGAGTGTCCGGCCCCATGGGACGGTGGTTTTCTCGGCCCCTGGTGGTCCGAGGTCGTTCCCGCTGCCCAGACTCATGCGCCAGGGCCTCCTACAGACAATGTACTTTGATTTATTGCGCTATCTGTAATAGCACCCGAGATATCACCAGATATATATTGGATTTTTCCCTGATCCTGAGTGTCCGGCCCCATGAGACTGTGGTTTTCTCGGCCCCTGGTGGCCCGAGGTCGTTCCCGCTGCACATATTCATGCGCCTGGGCCTCCTGCAGATAATTCACTTTGGTTTGTTGGGCTATCCCTAATAGCACCCAAGATATCACCATATATATATATTGGTTTTTTCCGTGACCCTGAGTGTCCGGCCCCATGAGACGATGGTTTTCTCCGCCCCTGGTGGTCCGAGGTTGTACCCGCTGCACAGATTCATGCGCCAGGGCCTCCTACAGACAATGCACTTTGATTTATTGCGCTATCTGTAATAGCACCCGAGAAAGGACCACATAAATGCTGGATTTTTACATGACTTTGGGTGACGGACACCGCAAATCTGTAAGTTTCTCGGCCCCTGGTGGTCCTATGTCGTTCCTGCTGCACAGATTCATGCGCAAGGGCCTCCTACGGACAATGCACTTCGATTTTTGGCGCTATCTCTAATAGCACTGGAGATATCACCAGATATATATTTGATTTTTCCCTGACCCTGAGTGTCCGGCCCCATGAGACGGTGGTTTTCCCGGCCGCTGGTGGTCCGAGGTCATTCTTGCTGCACACATTCATGCGCCCGGGCCTCCTGCAGATAATTCACTTTGGTTTATTGCGCTATCTCTAATGGCACTGGAGATATCACCAGATATATAATGGATTTCTCCCTGACCCTGAGTGTCCGGCCCCATGTGACGGTAGTTTTCTCGGCCCCTGGTGGTCCGAGGTCGTTCCCGCTGCACAGATTCATGCGCCAGGGCCTCTTGATGATAATGCACTTTGATTTATCGCGCTATCTGTAACAGAATCCGAGATATCACCAGATATATGCTGGATTTTTACATGACATTGCGTGACGGATACCGAAAATCTGTAATTTTCTCGGCCCCTGGGGGTCCGATGTCGTTCCTGCTGCACAGATTCATGCGCAAGGGCCTCCTACGGACAATGCACTTTGATTTAGTGCGCTATCTGTAAGAGCACCCGAGATATCACCAGAAATATATTGGATCTTTCCCTGACCCTGAGTGCCCGCCCCAATGTGTCGGTGGTTTTCTCGGCCCCTAGTGGTCCGAGGTCGTTCCCGCTGCACAGATTCATGCGCCAGGGCCTCCTGCAGATAATTCACTTTGGTTTATTGCGCTATCGCTAATAGCACCCGAGATATCACCAGATATATATTGGATTTTCCCCTGACCCCTGAGTGTCCGGACCCATGAGACGGTGGTTTTCTCGGCCCCTGGTGGTCCGAGGTCGTTCCCGCTGCACAGACTCATGCGCCAGGGCCTCCTGCAGATAATTCACTTTGGTTTATTGCTGTATCTCTAGTAGCACCCGAGATATCACCAGATATATATTGGATTTTCCCCTGACCCTGAGTGTCCGGTCCCATTAGGCGGTCGTTTTCTCGGCCCCTGGTGGTCCGAGGTCGTTCCCGCTGCACAGATTCATGCTATAGGGCCTCCTGCAGATAATTCACTTTGGTTTATTGCGCTATCTCTAATAGCACCCGAGATATCACATGATATATATTGGATTTTCCCCTGACCCTGAGTGTCCGGCCCCATGAGACGGTGGCTTTCTGGGCTCCTGGTGTTCCGACGTCGGTCCCGCTGGCCAGATTCATACGCCAGGGCCTCCTACAGACAATTCACTTTGATTTGTTGCGCTATCTGTAATAGCACCCGAGATATCTCCAGATATATATTGGATTTTTCCCTGACCCTAAGTGTCCGGCCCCATGAGACGGTGGTTTCCTCGGCCCCTGGTGGTCCGAGGTCGTTCCCGCTGCACAGATTCATGCGCCAGGGCCTCCTGCAGATAATTCACTCAGGTTTATTGCGCTATCGCTAATAGCACCCGAGATATCACCAGATATATATTGGTTTTTCCCCTGACCCTGAGAGTCCGGCCCCATGAGACGGTGGTTTTCCCGGCCCCTGGTGGTCCGAGGTCGTTCCCGCTGCACCGATTCATGCGCCAGGGCCTCCTACAGACAATGCACTTTGATTTATTGCGCTATCTGTAATAGCACCCGAGAAAGCACCATATATATACTTGATTTTTACATGACCTTGGGTGAGGGACACAGAAAATCTGTAAGTTTCTCGGCCCCTGGACGGCCGAGGTCGTTCCTGCTTCACAGATTCATGCGCCAGGGCCTCCTGCAGACAATGCACTTTGATTTATCGCGCTATCTCTAATAGCACCCGAGATATCACCAGATATATATTGGATTTTTCCCTGACCCTGAGTGTCCGGCCCCATGAGACGTTGGTTTCCTCGGCCCCTGGTGTTCCTAGGTCGTTCCCGCTGCACATATTCATGCGCCAGGGCCTCCCACAAACAATGCACTTTGGTTTATTGCGCTATCTGTAACAGCACCCGAGATATCACCAGATATATATTGGATTTTTCCCTGACCCTGAGTGTCCGGCCCCATGAGACGGTGGTTGTCTCGGCCCCTGGTGGTCCGAGGTCGTCCCCGCTGCACAGTCTCATGCGCCAGGGCCTCCTGCAGACAATGTTCTTTGATTTATCGCGCTATCGCTAATAGCCCCCGATATATCACCAGATATATATTGGATTTTCCCCTGACCCTGAGTGTCCGGCCCCATGAGACGGTGGTTGTCTCGGCCCCTGGTGTTCCGCGGTCGTTCCCACTGCACAGACTCATGCGCCAGGGCCTCCTTCAGACAATGTACTTTGATTTATCGCGCTATCTCTAATAGCACCCGAGATATCATCAGATATATATTGGATTTTTCCCTCACGCTGAGTGTCCGGCCCCATGAGACGGTGGTTTCCTCGGCCCCTGGTGGTCCGAGGTCGTTCCCGCTGCACAGATTCGTGCGCCAGTGCCTCCTACAAACAATGCACTTTGATTTATTGCGCTATCTGTAATAGCACCCGAGAAAGCACCATATATATACTGGATTTTTACATGACTTTGGGTGAGGGACACAGAAAATCTGTAAGTTTCTCGGCCCCTGGAGGGCCGAGGTCGTTCCTGCTGCACAGACTCATGCGCCAGGGCCTCCTACAGACAATGCACTTTGATTTATTGCGCTATCTGTAATAGCACCCGAGATATCACCAGATATATGCTGGATTTTTACAAGACATTGGGTGACGGATACCGAAAATCTGTAATTTTCTCAGCCCCTGGTGGTCCGATGTCGTTCCTGCTGCACAGATTCATGCGCAAGGGCCTCCTACGGACAATGCACTTTGGATTATTGCGCTATCTCTAATAGCACCCGAGATATCACCAGATATATATTGGATTTTTCGCCGACCCTGAGTGTCCGGCCCCATGAGACGGTGGTTTTCTCGGCCCCTGCTGGTCCGAGCTCGTTCCGGCTGCACAGATGCATGCGCCAGGGCCTCCTGCAGATAATTCACTTTGGTTTATTGCGCTACCTCTAATAGCACTCGAGATATCACCAGATATATATTGGATTTTCCCCTGACCCTGAGTGTCCGGCCCCATGGGACTGTGGTTTTCTCGGCCCCTGGTGGTCCGAGGTCGTTCCCGCTGCACAGATTCATGCGCCCGGGCCTCCTACGGACAATGTACTTTGATTTATTGCGCTATCTGTAATAGCACCCGGGATATCACCAGACATATATTGGATTTTCCCCTGACCCTGAGTGTCCGGACCCATGAGACGGTGGTTTTCTCGGCCCCTGGTGGTCCGAGGTCGTTCCCGCTGCACAGATTCATGCGCCACGGCCTCCTACAGACAATGCACTTTGATTTATTGCGCTATTTGTAACAGCACCCGAGATATCACCAGATATATATTGGATGTTCCGCTGACCCTGAGTGTCCGGCCCCATGAGACGGTGGTTTTCTCGGCCCCTGGGGGTCCGAGGTCGTTCCCGCTGGCCAGATTCATGCGCCAGGGCCTCCTACAGACAATGCACTTTGATTTATTGCGGTATCTGTAATAGCACCCGAGATAGCACCAGATATATATTGGATTTTTCCCTGACGCTGAGTGTCCGGCCCCATGAGACGGTGGTTTTCTCGGCCCCTGGTGGTCCGAGGTCGTTCCCGCTGCATAGATTCATGCGCCAGGGCGTCCTGCAGATAATTCACTTTGGTTTATTGCGCTATCTCTAATAGCACCCGAGATATCACCAGATATATATTGGATATTTCCCAGACCCTGAGTGTCCGGCCCCATTGGACTGTGGTTTTCTCGGCCCCTGGTGGTCCGAGGTCGTTCCCGCTGCACAGATTCATGCGCCAGGGCCTTCTGCAGATAATGCACTTTGGATGATTGCGCTATCTCTAATAGCACCCGAGATATCACCAGATATATATTGGATTTTTCCCTGACCCTGAGTGTCCGGCCCCATGAGACGGTGGTTTTCACGGCCCCTGGTGGTCCGAGGTCGTTCCCTCTGCACAGATTCATGCGCCAGGGCCTCCTGCAGATAATTCACTTTGGTTTATTGCGCTACCTCTAATAGCACTCGTGATATCACCAGATATATATTGGATTTTCCCCTGACCCTGAGTGTCCGGCCCAATAGGACTCTGGTTTTCTCGGCCCCTGGTGGTCCGAGGTCGTTCCCGCTGCACAGATTCATGCGCCAGGGCCTCCTACGGACAATTTACTTTGATTTATTAAGCTATCTGTAATAGCACCCGAGATATCACCAGACATATATTGGATTTTCCCCTGACCCTGAGTGTCCGGCCCCATGAGACGGTGGTTGTCTCGGCCCCTGGTGGTCCGAGGTCATTCCTGCTGCACAGCTTCATGCGCCAGGGCCTCCTGCAGATAATTCACTTTGGTTTATTGCACTATCGCTAATAGCACTCGAGATATCACCAGATATATATTGGATTTTCCCCTGACCCTGAGTGTCCGGCCCCATGGGACTGTGGTTTTCTCGGCCCCTGGTGGTCCGAGGTCGTTCCCGCTGCACAGATTCATGCGCCAGGGCCTCCTACAGACAATGCACTTTGATTTATTGCGCTATCTCTAATAGCACCCGAGATATCACCAGATATATATTGGATATTTCCCAGTCCCTGAGTGTCCGGCCCCATTGGACTGTGGTTTTCTCGGCCCCTGGTGGTCCGAGGTCGTTCCCGCTGCACAGATTCATGCGCCCGGGCCTCCTGCAGGTAATGCACTTTGGTTTATTGCGCTATCTCTAATAGCACCCGAGATATCACCAGATATATATTGGATATTTCCCAGACCCTGAGTGTCCGGCCCCATGAGACGGTGGTTTTCTCGGCCCCTGGTGGTCCGAGGTCGTTCCCGCTGCACAGATTCATGCGCCAGGACCTCCTGCAGATAATTCACTTTGGTTTATTGCGCTATCTCTAATCGCACCCGAGATATAACCAGATATATATTGGATTTTTCCGTGACCCTAAGTGTCCGGCCCCATGAGACGGTGGTTGTCTCGGACCCTGGTAGTCCGTGGTCGTTCCCGCTGCACAGAATTATGCGCCAGGGCCTCTTGCGGATAATTCACTTTGGTTTATTGCGCTATCTGTAATAGCACCCGAGATATCACCAGATATATATTGGATTTTCCCCTGACCCGAAGTGTCCGGCCCCATGAGACTGTGGTTTTCTCGGCCCCTGGTGGTCCGAGGTCGTTCCCGCTGCACAGATTCATGCGCCAGGGCCTCCTACGGACAATGCACTTTGATTTATTGCGCTATCTGTAATAGCACCCGAGATATCACCAGACATATATTGGATTTTCCCCTGACCCTGAGTGTCCGGCCCCATGAGACGGTTGTTGTCTCGGCCCCTGGTGGTCCGAGGTCATTCCCGCTGCACAGGTTCATGCGCCAGGGCCTCGTACAGACAATGCACTTTGATTTATTGCGCTATCTGCAATAGCACCCGAGATATCACCAGATATATATTGGATTATCCCCTGACCGTCAGAGTCCGGCCCCATGAGATTGTGGTTTTCTCGGCCAATGGCGGTCCGAGGTCGTTCCCGCTGCCCAGATTCATGCGCCAGGGCCTCCTACGGACAATGTACTTTGATTTATTGCGCTATCTGTAATAGCACCCGAGATATCACCAGATATATATTGGATTTTCCCCTGACCCTGAGTGTCCGGCCCCATGTGTCGATGGTTTTCTCGGTCCCTCGTGGTCCTAGGTCGATCCCGCTGTACAGATTTATGCGCCAGGGATTGCTGCAGACAATTCACTTTGGTTCATTGCGCTATCTCTAATAGCACTCGAGATATCACCAGATATATATTGGATTTTCCGCTGACACTGAGTGTCCGGCCCCATGAGACGGTGGTTTTCTTGGCCCCTGGTGGTCCGAGGTCGTTCCCGCTGCACAGATTCATGCGCCAGGGCCTCCTACGGACAATGTACTTTGATTTATTGCGCTATCTGTAGTAGCACCCGAGAAAGCACCATATATATGCTGGATTTTTACATGAATTTTGGTGACGGACACCGAAAATCTGTAATTTTCTCGGCCCCTGGTGGTCTGATGTCGTTCCTGCTGCACAGATTCACGCGCAGGGGCCTCCTACGGACAAAGCACTTTGATTTTTTGCGCTATCTGTAATAGCACCCGTGATATGACCAGATATATATTTGATTTTTCCCTGACCCTGAGTGTCCGGCCCCATGAGGCGGTGGTTTTCTCTGCCCCTGGTGGTCCGAGGTCGTTCCCGCTGCCCAGATTCATGCGCCAGGGCCTCCTACAGACAACGCACTTTGATTTATTGCGCTTTCTGTAATAGCACCCGAGATATCACCAGATAAAAATAGGATTTTTCTCTGACCCTGAGTGTCCGGCCCCATGAGACGGTGGTTTTGTCGGCCCCTGGTGGTCCGAGGTCGTTGCCGCTGCACAGATTCATGCCCCAGGTCCTCCCGCAGACAATGCAGTTTGATTTATTGCGCTATCTGTAATAGCACCCGAGATATCACCACATATATATTGGATTATTCCCTGGCCCTGAGTGTCCGGCCCCATGAGACGGTGGTTTTCTCGGCCCCTGGTGGACCGAGGTCGTTCCCGCTGCACAGATGCATGCGCCAGGGCCTCCTGCAGATAATTCACATTGGTTTATTGCGCTATCTCTAATAGCACCCGAGATATCACCTGATATATATTGGATTTTCCCCTGGCCCTGAGTGTCCGGCCCCATGATACGGTGTTTTTCTCGGCCCCTGGTGGTCCGAGGTCGTTCCCGCTGCACAGATTCATGCGCCAGGGCCTCCTGATGATAATGCACTTTGATTTATCGCGCTATCTGTAACAGAACCCGAGATATCACCAGATATATGCTGGATTTTTACATGACATTGCGTGACGGATACCGAAAATCTGTAATTTCCTCGGCCCCTGGGGGTCCGATGTCGTTCCTGCTGCACAGATTCATGCGCAAGGGCCTCCTACGGACAATGCACTTTGATTTAGTGCGCTATCTGTAAGAGCACCCGAGATATCACCAGAAATATATTGGATCTTTCCCTGACCCTGAGTGCCCGGCCCAATGTGTCGGTGGTTTTCTCGGCCCCTAGTGGTCCGAGGTCGTTCCCGCTGCACAGATTCATGCGCCAGGGCCTCCTGCAGATAATTCACTTTGGTTTATTGCGCTATCGCTAATAGCACCCGAGATATCACCAGATATATATTGGATTTTCCCCTGACCCCTGAGTGTCCGGACCCATGAGACGGTGGTTTTCTCGGCCCCTGGTGGTCCGAGGTCGTTCCCGCTGCACAGACTCATGCGCCAGGGCCTCCTGCAGATAATTCACTTTGGTTTATTGCTGTATCTCTAGTAGCACCCGAGATATCACCAGATATATATTGGATTTTCCCCTGACCCTGAGTGTCCGGTCCCATTAGGCGGTCGTTTTCTCGGCCCCTGGTGGTCCGAGGTCGTTCCCGCTGCACAGATTCATGCTATAGGGCCTCCTGCAGATAATTCACTTTGGTTTATTGCGCTATCTCTAATAGCACCCGAGATATCACCTGATATATATTGGATTTTCCCCTGACCCTGAGTGTCCGGCCCCATGAGACGGTGGCTTTCTGGGCTCCTGGTGGTCCGACGTCGGTCCCGCTGGCCAGATTCATACGCCAGGGCCTCCTACAGACAATTCACTTTGATTTGTTGCGCTATCTGTAATAGCACCCGAGATATCTCCAGATATATATTGGATTTTTCCCTGACCCTAAGTGTCCGGCCCCATGAGACGGTGGTTTCCTCGGCCCCTGGTGGTCCGAGGTCGTTCCCGCTGCACAGATTCATGCGCCAGGGCCTCCTGCAGATAATTCACTCAGGTTTATTGCGCTATCGCTAATAGCACCCGAGATATCACCAGATATATATTGGATTTTTCCCTGACCCTGAGTGTCCGGCCCCATGAGACGGTGGTTGTCTCGGCCCCTGGTGGTCCGAGGTCGTCCCCGCTGCACAGTCTCATGCGCCAGGGCCTCCTGCAGACAATGTTCTTTGATTTATCGCGCTATCGCTAATAGCCCCCGATATATCACCAGATATATATTGGATTTTCCCCTGACCCTGAGTGTCCGGCCCCATGAGACGGTGGTTGTCTCGGCCCCTGGTGTTCCGAGGTCGTTCCCACTGCACAGACTCATGCGCCAGGGCCTCCTTCAGACAATGTACTTTGATTTATCGCGCTATCTCTAATAGCACCCGAGATATCATCAGATATATATTGGATTTTTCCCTGACGCTGAGTGTCCGGCCCCATGAGACGGTGGTTTCCTCGGCCCCTGGTGGTCCGAGGTCGTTCCCGCTGCACAGATTCGTGCGCCAGTGCCTCCTACAAACAATGCACTTTGATTTATTGCGCTATCTGTAATAGCACCCGAGAAAGCACCATATATATACTGGATTTTTACATGACTTTGGGTGAGGGACACAGAAAATCTGTAAGTTTCTCGACCCCTGGAGGGCCGAGGTCGTTCCTGCTGCACAGACTCATGCGCCAGGGCCTCCTGCAGACAATGCACTTTGGTTTATTGCGCTATCTCTAATAGAACCCGAGATATCATCAGATATATATTGGATTTTCCCCTGACCCTGAGTGTCCGGCCCCATGAGACGGTGGTTTTATCGGCCCCTGGTGGTCCGATGTCGTTCCCGCTGCACAGATTCGTGCGCCAGTGCCTCCTACAAACAATGCACTTTGATTTATTGCGCTATCTGTAATAGCACCCGAGAAAGCACCATATATATACTGGATTTTTACATGACTTTGGGTGAGGGACACAGAAAATCTGTAAGTTTCTCGGCCCCTGGAGGGCCGAGGTCGTTCCTGCTGCACAGACTCATGCGCCAGGGCCTCCTACAGACAATGCACTTTGATTTATTGCGCTATCTGTAATAGCACCCGAGATATCACCAGATATATGCTGGATTTTTACAAGACATTGGGTGACGGATACCGAAAATCTGTAATTTTCTCAGCCCCTGGTGGTCCGATGTCGTTCCTGCTGCACAGATTCATGCGCAAGGGCCTCCTACGGACAATGCACTTTGCATTATTGCGCTATCTCTAATAGCACCCGAGATATCACCAGATATATATTGGATTTTTCGCCGACCCTGAGTGTCCGGCCCCATGAGACGGTGGTTTTCTCGGCCCCTGCTGGTCCGAGCTCGTTCCGGCTGCACAGATGCATGCGCCAGGGCCTCCTGCAGATAATTCACTTTGGTTTATTGCGCTACCTCTAATAGCACTCGAGATATCACCAGATATATATTGGATTTTCCCCTGACCCTGAGTGTCCGGCCCCATGGGACTGTGGTTTTCTCGGCCCCTGGTGGTCCGAGGTCGTTCCCGCTGCACAGATTCATGCGCCCGGGCCTCCTACGGACAATGTACTTTGATTTATTGCGCTATCTGTAATAGCACCCGGGATATCACCAGACATATATTGGATTTTCCCCTGACCCTGAGTGTCCGGCCCCATGAGACGGTGGTTTTCTCGGCCCCTGGTGGTCCGAGGTCGTTCCCGCTGCACAGATTCATGCGCCACGGCCTCCTACAGACAATGCACTTTGATTTATTGCGCTATTTGTAATAGCACCCGAGATATCACCAGATATATATTGGATGTTCCGCTGACCCTGAGTGTCCGGCCCCATGAGACGGTGGTTTTCTCGGCCCCTGGGGGTCCGAGGTCGTTCCCGCTGGCCAGATTCATGCGCCAGGGCCTCCTACAGACAATGCACTTTGATTTATTGCGGTATCTGTAATAGCACCCGAGATAGCACCAGATATATATTGGATTTTTCCCTGACGCTGAGTGTCCGGCCCCATGAGACGGTGGTTTTCTCGGCCCCTGGTGGTCCGAGGTCGTTCCCGCTGCATAGATTCATGCGCCAGGGCGTCCTGCAGATAATTCACTTTGGTTTATTGCGCTATCTCTAATAGCACCCGAGATATCACCAGATATATATTGGATATTTCCCAGACCCTGAGTGTCCGGCCCCATTGGACTGTGGTTTTCTCGGCCCCTGGTGGTCCGAGGTCGTTCCCGCTGCACAGATTCATGCGCCAGGGCCTTCTGCAGATAATGCACTTTGGTTTATTGCGCTACCTCTAATAGCACTCGTGATATCACCAGATATATATTGGATTTTCCCCTGACCCTGAGTGTCCGGCCCAATGGGACTCTGGTTTTCTCGGCCCCTGGTGGTCCGAGGTCGTTCCCGCTGCACAGATTCATGCGCCAGGGCCTCCTACGGACAATTTACTTTGATTTATTGCGCTATCTGTAATAGCACCCGAGATATCACCAGACATATATTGGATTTTCCCCTGACCCTGAGTGTCCGGCCCCATGAGACGGTGGTTGTCTCGGCCCCTGGTGGTCCGAGGTCATTCCCGCTGCACAGCTTCATGCGCCAGGGCCTCCTGCAGATAATTCACTTTGGTTTATTGCACTATCGCTAATAGCACTCGAGATATCACCAGATATATATTGGATTTTCCCCTGACCCTGAGTGTCCGGCCCCATGGGACTGTGGTTTTCTCGGCCCCTGGTGGTCCGAGGTCGTTCCCGCTGCACAGATTCATGCGCCAGGGCCTCCTACAGACAATGCACTTTGATTTATTGCGCTATCTCTAATAGCACCCGAGATATCACCAGATATATATTGGATATTTCCCAGTCCCTGAGTGTCCGGCCCCATTGGACTGTGGTTTTCTCGGCCCCTGGTGGTCCGAGGTCGTTCCCGCTGCACAGATTCATGCGCCCGGGCCTCCTGCAGGTAATGCACTTTGATTTATTGCGCTATCTCTAATAGCACCCGAGATATCACCAGATATATATTGGATATTTCCCAGACCCTGAGTGTCCGGCCCCATGAGACTGTGGTTTTCTCGGCCCCTGGTGGTCCGAGGTCGTTCCCGCTGCACAGATTCATGCGCCAGGACCTCCTGCAGATAATTCACTTTGGTTTATTGCGCTATCTCTAATCGCACCCGAGATATAACCAGATATATATTGGATTTTTCCGTGACCCTAAGTGTCCGGCCCCATGAGACGGTGGTTGTCTCGGACCCTGGTGGTCCGTGGTCGTTCCCGCCGCACAGAATTATGCGCCAGGGCCTCTTGCAGATAATTCACTTTGGTTTATTGCGCTATCTGTAATAGCACCCGAGATATCACCAGATATATATTGGATTTTCCCCTGACCCCGAGTGTCCGGCCCCATGAGACTGTGGTTTTCTCGGCCCCTGGTGGTCCGAGGTCGTTCCCGCTGCACAGATTCATGCACCAGGGCCTCCTACGGACAATGCACTTTGATTTATTGCGCTATCTGTAATAGCACCCGAGATATCACCAGACATATATTGGATTTTCCCCTGACCCTGAGTGTCCGGCCCCATGAGACGGTTGTTGTCTCGGCCCCTGGTGGTCCGAGGTCATTCCCGCTGCACAGGTTCATGCGCCAGGGCCTCGTACAGACAATGCACTTTGATTTATTGCGCTATCTCTAATAGCACCCGAGATATCACCAGATATATATTGGATATTTCCCAGACCCTGAGTGTCCGGCCCCATTGGACTGTGGTTTTCTCGGCCCCTGGTGGTCCGAGGTCGTTCCCGCTGCACAGATGCATGCGCCAGGGCCTCCTGCAGATAATTCACATTGGTTTATTGCGCTATCTCTAATAGCACCCGAGATATCACCAGATATATATTGGATTTTTCCCTGACCCTGAGTGTCCGGCCCCATGAGACGGTGGTTTTCTCGGCCCCTGGTGGTCCGAGGTCGTTCCCGCTGCACAGATTCATGCGCCAGGGCCTCCTGCAGATAATTCACTTTGGTTTATTGCGCTACCTCTAATAGCACTCGAGATATCACCAGATATATATTGGATTTTTCCCTGACCCTGAGTGTCCGGCCCCATGAGACGGTGGTTTTCTCGGCCCCTGGTGGTCCGAGGTCGTACCCGCTGCACAGATTCATGCGCCAGGGCCTCCTACGGACAATGCACTTTGATTTATTGCGCTATCTGTAATAGCACCCGAGATATCACCAGACATATATTGGATTTTCCCCTGACCCTGAGTGTCCGGCCCCATGAGACGGTTGTCTCGGCCCCTGGTGGTCCGAGGTCATTCCCGCTGCACAGGTTCATGCGCCAGGGCCTCGTACAGACAATGCACTTTGATTTATTGCGCTATCTGCAATAGCACCCGAGATATCACCAGATATATATTGGATTTTCCCCTGACCGTCAGAGTCCGGCCCCATGAGATTGTGGTTTTCTCGGCCAATGGCGGTCCGAGGTCGTTCCCGCTGCCCAGATTCATGCGCCAGGGCCTCCTACGGACAATGTACTTTGATTTATTGCGCTATCTGTAATAGCACCCGAGATATCACCAGATATATATTGGATTTTCCCCTGACCCTGAGTGTCCGGCCCCATGTGTCGATGGTTTTCTCGGTCCCTCGTGGTCCTAGGTCGATCCCGCTGTACAGATTTATGCGCCAGGGATTCCTGCAGACAATTCACTTTGGTTCATTGCGCTATCTCTAATAGCACTCGAGATATCACCAGATATATATTGGATTTTCCGCTGACACTGAGTGTCCGGCCCCATGAGACGGTGGTTTTCTTGGCCCCTGGTGGTCCGAGGTCGTTCCCGCTGCACAGATTCATGCGCCAGGGCCTCCTACGGACAATGTACTTTGATTTATTGCGCTATCTGTAATAGCACCCGAGATATCACCAGACATATATTGGATTTTCCCCTGACCCTGAGTGTCCGGCCCCATGAGACGGTGGTTGTCTCGGCCCCTGGTGGTCCGAGGTCATTCCCGCTGTAGAGATTCATGCGCCAGGGCTTCCTGCAGACAATGCACTTAGATTTATTGCGCTATTTCTAGTAGCTCCCGAGATATCACCAGATATATGCTGGATTTTTCCCTGTCCCTGACTGTCCCTCATCAAATGTCGGTGGGTTTCTCGGCCCCTGGTGGTTCGAGGTCGTTTCCGCTGCACAGATGCATGCACCAGGGCCTCCTGCAGATAATTCACTTTGGTTTATTGCGATATATCTAATAGCACCCGAGATATCACCAGATATATATTGGATTTTCCCCTGACCCTGAGTGTCCGGCCCCATGAGACGGTGGTTTTCTCGGCCCCTGGTGGTCCGAGGTCGTTCCCGCTGCCCAGATTCATGCGCCAGGGCCTCCGACAGACAATGCACTTTGATTTATTGCGCTATCTGTAGTAGCACCCGAGAAAGCACCATATATATGCTGGATTTTTACATGAATTTTGGTGACGGACACCGAAAATCTGTAATTTTCTCGGCCCCTGGTGGTCCGATGTCGTTCCTGCTGCACAGATTCACGCGCAGGGGCCTCCTACGGACAAAGCACTTTGATTTTTTGCGCTATCTGTAATAGCACCCGAGATATCAACAGATGTATATTTGATTTTTCCCTGACCCTGAGTGTCCGGCCCCATGTGACGGTTGTTTTCTCGGCCCCTGGTGGTCCGAGGTCGTTCCCGCTGCACAGATGCATGCGCCAGGGCCTCCTACAGACAATGCACTTTGATTTATAGCGCTATCTTTAATAGCACCCGAAATATCACCAGATATATATTTGATTTTTCCTGACCCTGAGTGTCCGGCCCCATGAGACGGTGGTTTTCTCGGCCCCTGGTGGTCCGAGGTCGTTCCCGCCGCACGCATTCATGCGCCAGGGCTTCCTCCGGAAAATGCACTTTGACTTATCGCGCTATCTGTAATAGCACCCGTGATATGACCAGATATATATTTGATTTTTCCCTGACCCTGAGTGTCCGGCCCCATGAGGCGGTGGTTTTCTCTGCCCCTGGTGGTCCGAGGTCGTTCCCGCTGCCCAGATTCATGCGCCAGGGCCTCCTACAGACAATGCACTTTGATTTATTGCTCTATCTGTAATAGCACCCGAAACATCACCAGATACATATTGGATTTTTCCCTGACCCTGAGTGTCCGGCCCCATGAGACGGTGGTTTTCTCGGCCTCTGGTGGACCGAGGTCGTTCCCGCTGAACAGATTCATGCGCCAGGGCTTCCTGCAGATAATTCACTTTGTTTTATTGCGCTATCTCTAATCGCACCCGAGATATAACCAGATATATATTGGATTTTTCCGTGACCCTAAGTGTCCGGCCCCATGAGACGGTGGTTGTCTCGGACCCTGGTGGTCCGTGGTCGTTCCCGCTGCACAGAATTATGCGCCAGGGCCTCTTGCAGATAATTCACTTTGGTTTATTGCGCTATCTGTAATAGCACCCGAGATATCACCAGATATATATTGGATTTTCCCCTGACCCTGAGTGTCCGGCCCCATGAGTCGGTGGTTTTCTCGGCCTCTGGTAGACCGAGGTCGTTCCCGCTGAACAGATTCATGCGCCAGGGCTTCCTGCAGATAATTCACTTTGTTTTATTGCGCTATCTCTAATCGCACCCGAGATATAACCAGATATATATTGGATTTTTCCGTGACCCTAAGTGTCCGGCCCCATGAGACGGTGGTTGTCTCGGACCCTGGTGGTCCGTGGTCGTTCCCGCTGCACAGAATTATGCGCCAGGGCCTCTTGCAGATAATTCACTTTGGTTTATTGCGCTATCTGTAATAGCACCCGAGATATCACCAGATATATATTGGATTTTTCCCTGACCCTGAGTGTCCGGCCCCATGAGACGGTGGTATTCTCGGCCCCTGGTGGTCCGAGGTCGTTCCCGCTGCACAGATTCATGCGCCAGGGCCTCCTACAGACAATGCACTTTGATTTATTGCGCTATTTGTAATTGCACCCGAGATATCACCAGATATATATTGGATTTTCCGCTGACCCTAAGTGTCCGGCCCCATGAGACGGTGGTTGTCTCGGACCCTGGTGGTCCGTGGTCGTTCCCGCTGCACAGAATTATGCGCCAGGGCCTCTTGCAGATAATTCACTTTGGTTTATTGCGCTATCTGTAATAGCACCCGAGATATCACCAGATATATATTGGATTTTCCCCCGACCCCGAGTGTCCGGCCCCATGAGACTGTGGTTTTCTCGGCCCCTGGTGGTCCGAGGTCGTTCCCGCTGCACAGATTCATGCGCCAGGGCCTCCTACAGACAATGCACTTTGATTTATTGCTCTATCTGTAATAGCACCCGAAACATCACCAGATACATATTGGATTTTCCCCTGACCCTGAGTGTCCGGCCCCATGAGACGGTGGTTTTCTCGGCCCCTGGTGGTCCGAGGTCGTTCCCGCTGCCCAGATTCATGCGCCAGGGCCTCCGACAGACAATGCACTTTGATTTATTGCGCTATCTGTAGTAGCACCCGAGAAAGCACCATATATATGCTGGATTTTTACATGAATTTTGGTGACGGACACCGAAAATCTGTAATTTTCTCGGCCCCTGGTGGTCCGATGTCGTTCCTGCTGCACAGATTCACGCGCAGGGGCCTCCTACGGACAAAGCACTTTGATTTTTTGCGCTATCTGTAATAGCACCCGAGATATCAACAGATGTATATTTGATTTTTCCCTGACCCTGAGTGTCCGGCCCCATGTGACGGTTGTTTTCTCGGCCCCTGGTGGTCCGAGGTCGTTCCCGCTGCACAGATGCATGCGCCAGGGCCTCCTACAGACAATGCACTTTGATTTATAGCGCTATCTTTAATAGCACCCGAAATATCACCAGATATATATTTGATTTTTCCTGACCCTGAGTGTCCGGCCCCATGAGACGGTGGTTTTCTCGGCCCCTGGTGGTCCGAGGTCGTTCCCGCCGCACGCATTCATGCGCCAGGGCTTCCTCCGGAAAATGCACTTTGACTTATCGCGCTATCTGTAATAGCACCCGTGATATGACCAGATATATATTTGATTTTTCCCTGACCCTGAGTGTCCGGCCCCATGAGGCGGTGGTTTTCTCTGCCCCTGGTGGTCCGAGGTCGTTCCCGCTGCCCAGATTCATGCGCCAGGGCCTCCTACAGACAATGCACTTTGATTTATTGCTCTATCTGTAATAGCACCCGAAACATCACCAGATACATATTGGATTTTTCCCTGACCCTGAGTGTCCGGCCCCATGAGACGGTGGTTTTCTCGGCCTCTGGTGGACCGAGGTCGTTCCCGCTGAACAGATTCATGCGCCAGGGCTTCCTGCAGATAATTCACTTTGTTTTATTGCGCTATCTCTAATCGCACCCGAGATATAACCAGATATATATTGGATTTTTCCGTGACCCTAAGTGTCCGGCCCCATGAGACGGTGGTTGTCTCGGACCCTGGTGGTCCGTGGTCGTTCCCGCTGCACAGAATTATGCGCCAGGGCCTCTTGCAGATAATTCACTTTGGTTTATTGCGCTATCTGTAATAGCACCCGAGATATCACCAGATATATATTGGATTTTCCCCTGACCCTGAGTGTCCGGCCCCATGAGACGGTGGTTTTCTCGGCCTCTGGTGGACCGAGGTCGTTCCCGCTGAACAGATTCATGCGCCAGGGCTTCCTGCAGATAATTCACTTTGTTTTATTGCGCTATCTCTAATCGCACCCGAGATATAACCAGATATATATTGGATTTTTCCGTGACCCTAAGTGTCCGGCCCCATGAGACGGTGGTTGTCTCGGACCCTGGTGGTCCGTGGTCGTTCCCGCTGCACAGAATTATGCGCCAGGGCCTCTTGCAGATAATTCACTTTGGTTTATTGCGCTATCTGTAATAGCACCCGAGATATCACCAGATATATATTGGATTTTTCCCTGACCCTGAGTGTCCGGCCCCATGAGACGGTGGTATTCTCGGCCCCTGGTGGTCCGAGGTCGTTCCCGCTGCACAGATTCATGCGCCAGGGCCTCCTACAGACAATGCACTTTGATTTATTGCGCTATTTGTAATTGCACCCGAGATATCACCAGATATATATTGGATTTTCCGCTGACCCTAAGTGTCCGGCCCCATGAGACGGTGGTTGTCTCGGACCCTGGTGGTCCGTGGTCGTTCCCGCTGCACAGAATTATGCGCCAGGGCCTCTTGCAGATAATTCACTTTGGTTTATTGCGCTATCTGTAATAGCACCCGAGATATCACCAGATATATATTGGATTTTCCCCCGACCCCGAGTGTCCGGCCCCATGAGACTGTGGTTTTCTCGGCCCCTGGTGGTCCGAGGTCGTTCCCGCTGCACAGATTCATGCGCCAGGGCCTCCTACAGACAATGCACTTTGATTTATTGCTCTATCTGTAATAGCACCCGAAACATCACCAGATACATATTGGATTTTTCCCTGACCCTGAGTGTCCGGCCCCATGAGACGGTGGTATTCTCGGCCCCTGGTGGTCCGAGGTCGTTCCCGCTGCACAGATTCATGCGCCAGGGCCTCCTACAGACAATGCACTTTGATTTATTGCGCTATTTGTAATTGCACCCGAGATATCACCAGATATATATTGGATTTTCCGCTGACCCTGAGTGTCCGGCCCCATGAGACGGTGGTTTTCTCGGCCCCTGGTGGTCCGAGGTCGTTCCCGCTGGCCAGATTCATGCGCCAGGGCCTCCTGCAGACAATGCACTTTGATTTATTGCGGTATCTGTAATAGCACCCGAGATATCACCAGATATATATTGGATTTTTCCCTGACCCTGAGTGTCCGGCCCCATGAGACGGTGGTATTCTCGGCCCCTGGTGGTCCGAGGTCGTTCCCGCTGCACAGATTCATGCGCCAGGGCCTCCTGCAGATAATTCACTTTGGTTTATTGCGCTACCTCTAATAGCACTCGAGATATCACCAGATATATATTGGATTTTCCCCTGACCCTGAGTGTCCGGCCCGATGAGACGGTGGTTGTCTCGGCCCCTGGTGGTCCGAGGTCAATCCCGCTGCACAGGTTGATGCGCCAGGGCCTCGTACAGATAATGCACTTTGATTTATTGCGCTATCTGCAATAGCACCCGAGATATCACCAGATATATATTGGATTTTCCCCTGACCGTCAGAGTCCGGCCCCATGAGATTGTGGTTTTCTCGGCCAATGGTGGTCCGAGGTCGTTCCCGCTGCCCAGATTCATGCGGCAGGGCCTCCTACAGACAATGCACTTTGATTTATTTCGGTATCTGTAATAGCACCCGAGATATCATCAGATATATATTGGATTTTTCCCTGACCCTGAGTGACCGGCCCCATGAGACGGTGGTTTTCTCGGCCCCTGGTGGTCCGAGGGCGTTCCCGCTGCACACATTCATGCGCCAGGGCCTCCTGCAGATAATTCACTTTGGTTTATTGCGCTATCTGTAATAGCACCCGAGATATCACCAGATATATATTGGATTTTCCCCTGACCCCGAGTGTCCGGCCCCATGAGACTGTGGTTTTCTCGGCCCCTGGTGGTCCGAGGTCGTTCCCGCTGCACAGATTCATGCGCCAGGGCCTCCTACAGACATTGCACTTTGATTTATTGCGCTATTTGTAATTGCACCCGAGATATCACCAGATATATATTGGATTTTCCGCTGACCCTGAGTGTCCGGCCCCATGAGACGGTGGTTTTCTCGGCCCCTGGTGGTCCGAGGTCGTTCCCGCTGGCCAGATTCATTTGCCAGGGCCTCCTGCAGACAATGCACTTTGATTTATTGCGGTATCTGTAATAGCACCCGAGATATCATCAGATATATATTGGATTTTTCCCTGACCCTGAGTGTCCGGCCCCATGAGACGGTGGTTTTCTCGGCACCTGGTGGTCCGAGGTCGTTCCCGCTGCACAGATTCATGCGCCAGGGCCTCCTGCAGATAATTCACTTTGGTTTATTGCGCTACCTCTAATAGCACTCGAGATATCACCAGATATATATTGGATTTTCCCCTGACCCTGAGTGTCCGGCCCAATGGGACTGTGGTTTTCTCGGCCCCTGGTGGTCCGAGGTCGTTCCCGCTGCACAGATTCATGCGCCAGGGCCTCCTACGGACAATTTACTTTGATTTATTGCGCTATTTGTAATAGCACCCGAGATATCACCAGATATATATTGGATATTTCCCAGACCCTGAGTGTCCGGCCCCATTGGACTGTGGTTTTCTCGGCCCCTGGTGGTCCGAGGTCGTTCCCGCTGTACAGATTCATGCGCCAGGGCCTCCTGCAGATAATGCACTTTGGTTTATTGCGCTATCTCTAATAGCACACGAGATATCACCAGATATATATTGGATATTTCCCAGACCCTGAGTGTCCGGCCCCATGAGACGGTGGTTTTCTCGGCCCCTCGTGGTCCGAGGTCGTTCCCGCTGCACAGATTCATGCGCCAGGGCCTCCTACAGACAATGCACTTTGATTTATTGCGCTATCTGTAATAGCACCCGAGATATCGCCAGATATATATTGGATTTTTCCATGACCCTGAGTGTCCGGCCCCATGAGAAGGTGGTTTTCTCGGCCCCTCGTGGTCCGAGGTCGTTCCCGCTGCACAGATTCATGCGCCAGGGCCTCCAGCAGATAATTCACTTTGGTTTATTGCGCTATCTCTAATCGCACCCGAGATATAACCAGATATATATTGGATTTTTCCGTGACCCTAAGTGTCCGGCCCCATGAGACGGTGGTTGTCTCGGACCCTGGTGGTCCGTGGTCGTTCCCGCTGCACAGAATTATGCGCCAGGGCCTCTTGCAGATAATTCACTTTGGTTTATTGCGCTATCTGTAATAGCACCCGAGATATCACCAGATATATATTGGATTTTCCCCCGACCCCGAGTGTCCGGCCCCATGAGACTGTGGTTTTCTCGGCCCCTGGTGGTCCGAGGTCGTTCCCGCTGCACAGATTCATGCGCCAGGGCCTCCTACAGACAATGCACTTTGATTTATTGCTCTATCTGTAATAGCACCCGAAACATCACCAGATACATATTGGATTTTTCCCTGACCCTGAGTGTCCGGCCCCATGAGACGGTGGTTTTCTCGGCCTCTGGTGGACCGAGGTCGTTCCCGCTGAACAGATTCATGCGCCAGGGCTTCCTGCAGATAATTCACTTTGTTTTATTGCGCTATCTCTAATCGCACCCGAGATATAACCAGATATATATTGGATTTTTCCGTGACCCTAAGTGTCCGGCCCCATGAGACGGTGGTTGTCTCGGACCCTGGTGGTCCGTGGTCGTTCCCGCTGCACAGAATTATGCGCCAGGGCCTCTTGCAGATAATTCACTGTGGTTTATTGCGCTATCTGTAATAGCACCCGAGATATCACCAGATATATATTGGATTTTCCCCTGACCCCGAGTGTCCGGCCCCATGAGACTGTGGTTTTCTCGGCCCCTGGTGGTCCGAGGTCGTTCCCGCTGCACAGATTCATGCGCCAGGGCCTCCTACAGACAATGCACTTTGATTTATTGCGCTATTTGTAATTGCACCCGAGATATCACCAGATATATATTGGATTTTCCGCTGACCCTGAGTGTCCGGCCCCATGAGACGGTGGTTTTCTCGGCCCCTGGTGGTCCGAGGTCGTTCCCGCTGGCCAGATTCATTTGCCAGGGCCTCCTGCAGACAATGCACTTTGATTTATTGCGGTACCTGTAATAGCACCCGAGATATCATCAGATATATATTGGATTTTTCCCTGACCCTGAGTGTCCGGCCCCATGAGACGGTGGTATTCTCGGCCCCTGGTGGTCCGAGGTCGTTCCCGCTGCACAGATTCATGCGCCAGGGCCTCCTACAGACAATGCACTTTGATTTATTGAGCTATTTGTAATTGCACCCGAGATATCACCAGATATATATTGGATTTTCCGCTGACCCTGAGTGTGCGGCCCCATGTGACGGTGGTTTTCTCGGCCCCTGGTGGTCCGAGGTCGTTCCCGCTGGCCAGATTCATGCGCCAGGGCCTCCTGCAGACAATGCACTTTGATTTATTGCGGTATCTGTAATAGCACCCGAGATATCACCAGATATATATTGGATTTTTCCCTGACCCTGAGTGTCCGGCCCCATGAGACGGTGGTATTCTCGGCCCCTGGTGGTCCGAGGTCGTTCCCGCTGCACAGATTCATGCGCCAGGGCCTCCTGCAGATAATTCACTTTGGTTTATTGCGCTACCTCTAATAGCACTCGAGATATCACCAGATATATATTGGATTTTCCCCTGACCCTGAGTGTCCGGCCCGATGAGACGGTGGTTGTCTCGGCCCCTGGTGGTCCGAGGTCAATCCCGCTGCACAGGTTGATGCGCCAGGGCCTCGTACAGATAATGCACTTTGATTTATTGCGCTATCTGCAATAGCACCCGAGATATCACCAGATATATATTGGATTTTCCCCTGACCGTCAGAGTCCGGCCCCATGAGATTGTGGTTTTCTCGGCCAATGGTGGTCCGAGGTCGTTCCCGCTGCCCAGATTCATGCGGCAGGGCCTCCTACAGACAATGCACTTTGATTTATTTCGGTATCTGTAATAGCACCCGAGATATCATCAGATATATATTGGATTTTTCCCTGACCCTGAGCGACCGGCCCCATGAGACGGTGGTTTTCTCGGCCCCTGGTGGTCCGAGGGCGTTCCCGCTGCACACATTCATGGGCCAGGGCCTCCTGCAGATAATTCACTTTGGTTTATTGCGCTATCTGTAATAGCACCCGAGATATCACCAGATATATATTGGATTTTCCCCTGACCCCGAGTGTCCGGCCCCATGAGACTGTGGTTTTCTCGGCCCCTGGTGGTCCGAGGTCGTTCCCGCTGCACAGATTCATGCGCCAGGGCCTCCTACAGACAATGCACTTTGATTTATTGCGCTATTTGTAATTGCACCCGAGATATCACCAGATATATATTGGATTTTCCGCTGACCCTGAGTGTCCGGCCCCATGAGACGGTGGTTTTCTCTTACCCTGGTGGTCCGAGGTTGTTCCCGCTGCTCAGATTCATGCGCCAGTGCCACCTGCAGATAACTCACTTTGGTTTATTGCACTATCTCTAATAGCACCCGAGATATCACCAGATATATATTGGATTTTCCCATGACCCTGAGTGTCCGGCCCCATGCGACTGTGGTTTTCTCGGCCCCTGGTGGTCCGAGGTCGTTCCCGCTGCCCAGATTCATGCACCAGGGCATCCTACAGACAATGCACTTTGATTTATTGTGCTATCTGTAATAGCACACGAGATATCACCAGATATATATTGGATTTTCCCCTGACCCAGAGTGTCCGGCCCCATGTGACGGTGGTTTTCTCGGCCCCTGGTGGTCCCACGTCGTTCCCGCTGCCTAGATGCATGCGCCAGGGCCGCCCACAGACAATGCACTTTGGTTTATTGCGCTATCTCTATTAGTACCCGAGATATCACCAGATATATATTGGATTTTCCCCTGACCCAGAGTGCCCGGCCCCGTGAGACGGTGGTTTTCTCGGCCCCTGGTGGTCCGAGGTCGTTCCCGCTGCACAGATTCATGCGCCCGGGCTTCCTGCAGATAATTCACTTTGGTTTATTGCGCTATCTGTAATAGCACCCGAGAAAGCACCATATATATGCTGGATTTTTACATGACCCTGAGTGAGCGGCCCCGTGAGACGGTGTTTTACTCGGCCTGTGGTGGTCCGAGGTCGTTCCCGCTGCACAGATTCATGCGCCAGGGCCTTCTACAGACAATGCACTTTGATTTATTGCGCTATCTCTAATAGCACCCGAGATATCACCAGGTATATATTGGATTTTCCCCTGACCCTGGCTGTCCGGCCCCATGAGACGGTGGTTTTCTCGTCCCCTGGTGCTTCGAGGTCGTTCCCGCTGCACAGATTCATGCGCCCGGGCTTCCTGCAGATAATTCACTTTGGTTTATTGCGCTATCTGTAATAGCACCCGAGAAAGCACCATATATATGCTGGATTTTTACATGAGCCTGAGTGAGCGGCCCCGTGAGAGGGTGGTTTTCTCTTACCCTGGTGGTCCGAGGTCGTTCTCGCTGCACAGATTCATGCGCCAGGGCCTCCTGCAGATAATGCACTTTGATTTATTGCGCTATCACTAATAGCACCCGAGATATCACCAGATATATATTGGATTCTTCCCTGACCCTGAGTGTCCGGCCCCATGAGACGGTGGTTTTCTCGGCCCCTGGTGGTCCGAGGTCGTTCCCGCTGCACAGATTCATGCGCCAGGGCCTCCTACAGATAATGCACTTTGATTTATTGCGCTATCTGTAATAGCACCCGAGATATCACCAGATATATATTGGATTTTCCCCTGACCCCGAGTGTCCGGCCCCATGAGACTGTGGTTTTCTCGGCCCCTGGTGGTCCGACGTCGTTCCCGCTGCACAGATTCATGCGCCAGGGCCTCCTACTGACAATGCACTTTGATTTATTGCGCTATCTGTAATAGCACCCGAGATATCACCAGACATATATTTGATTTTTCCCTGACCCTGAGTGTCCGGCCCCATGAGACGGTGATTTTCTCGGCGCCTGGTGGTCCGAGGACGTTCCCGCTGCACAGATTCATGCGCCAGGGCCTCCTGCAGATAATTCACTTTGATTTATTGCGGTATCTGTAATAGCACCCGAGATATCATCAGATATATATTGGATTTTTCCCTGACCCTGAGTGTCCGGCCCCATGAGACGGTGGTTTTCTCGGCACCTGGTGGTCCGAGGTCGTTCCCGCTGCACAGATTCATGCGCCAGGGCCTCCTGCAGATAATTCACTTTGGTTTATTGCGCTACCTCTAATAGCACTCGAGATATCACCAGATATATATTGGATTTTCCCCTGACCATGAGTGTCCGGCCCAATGGGACTGTGGTTTTCTCGGCCCCTGGTGGTCCGAGGTCGTTCCCGCTGCACAGATTCATGCGCCAGGGCCTCCTACGGACAATTTACTTTGATTTATTGCGCTATCTGTAATAGCACCCGAGATATCACCAGATATATATTGGATATTTCCCAGACCCTGAGTGTCCGGCCCCATTGGACTGTGGTTTTCTCGGCCCCTGGTGGTCCGAGGTCGTTCCCGCTGTACAGATTCATGCGCCAGGGCCTCCTGCAGATAATGCACTTTGGTTTATTGCGCTATCTCTAATAGCACACGAGATATCACCAGATATATATTGGATATTTCCCAGACCCTGAGTGTCCGGCCCCATGAGACGGTGGTTTTCTCGGCCCCTCGTGGTCCGAGGTCGTTCCCGCTGCACAGATTCATGCGCCAGGGCCTCCTACAGACAATGCACTTTGATTTATTGCGCTATCTGTAATAGCACCCGAGATATCGCCAGATATATATTGGATTTTTCCATGACCCTGAGTGTCCGGCCCCATGAGACGGTGGTTGTCTCGGCCCCTGGTGGTCCGAGGTCATTCCCGCTGTACAGATTCATGCGCCAGGGCTTCCTGCAGACAATGCACTTGGATTTATTGCGCTATCTCTAGTAGCTCCCGAGATATCACCAGATATATGCTGGATTTTTCCCTGTCCCTGACAGTCCCTCATCAAATGTCGGTGGTTTTCTCGGCCCCTGGTGGTGCGAGGTCGTTTCCGCTGCACAGATGCATGCACCAGGGCCTCCTGCAGATAATTCACTTTGGTTTATTGCGCTATATCTAATAGCACCCTAGATATCACCAGATATATATTGGATTTTCCCCAGGCCCTGAGTGTCCGGCCAATGAGACGCAGGTTTTCTCGGCCCCTGGTGGTCCGAGGTCGTTCCCGCTGCACAGATTCATGCGCCGGGGCCTCCTGCCGATAAATCACTTTGGTTTATTGCGCTATCTCTAATAGCACCCGAGATATCACCAGATATGTATTGGATTTTCCCCTGACCCTGAGTGTCCGGCCCCATGAGACGGTGGTTTTCTCGGCCCCTGGTGGTCCGGGGTCGTTCCCGCTGCCCAGATTCATGCGCCAGGGCCTCCGACAGACAATGCACTTTGATTTATTGCGCTATCTGTAGTAGCACCCGAGAAAGCACCATATATATGCTGGATTTTTACATGAATTTTGGTGACGGACACCGAAAATCTGTAATTTTCTCGGCCCCTGGTGGTCCGATGTCGTTCCTGCTGCACAGATTCACGCGCAGGGGCCTCCTACGGACAAAGCACTTTGATTTTTTGCGCTATCTGTAATAGCACCCGAGATATCAACAGATGTATATTTGATTTTTCCCTGACCCTGAGTGTCCGGCCCCATGTGACGGTGGTTTTCTCGGCCCCTGGTGGTCCGAGGTCGTTGCCGCTGCACAGATGCATGCGCCAGGGCCTCCTACAGACAATGCACTTTGATTTATCGCGCTATCTTTAATAGCACCCGAAATATCACCAGATATATATTTGATTTTTCCTGACCCTGAGTGTCCGGCCCCATGAGACGGTGGTTTTCTCGGCCCCTGGTGGTCCGAGGTCGTTCCCGCCGCACGCATTCATGCGCCAGGGCTTCCTGCGGAAAATGCACTTTGATTTATCGCGCTATCTGTAATAGAACCCGAGATATCACCAGATATATATTGGATTTTTACACGACATTGCGTGACGTATACCGAAATTCTGTAATTTTCTCGGCCCCTGGTGGTCCGATGTCGTTCCCGCAGTACGCTTTCTTGCGCCAGGACTTCCTGCAGACAATGCACTTTGATTTATCGCGCTATCTGTAATAGAACCCGAGATATCGCCAGATATATATTGGATTTTTACATGACATTGGGTGACGGATACCGAAAATCTGTAATTTTCTCTGCCCCTGGTGGTCCGAGGTCGTTCCAGCTGGCCAGATTCATGCGCCAGGGCCTCCTACAGACAATGCACTTTGATTTATTGCGCTATTTGTAATTGCACCCGAGATATCACCAGATATATATTGGATTTTCCGCTGACCCTGAGTGTCCGGCCCCATGAGACGGTGGTTTTCTCGGCCCCTGGTGGTCCGAGGTCGTTCCCGCTGGCCAGATTCATTTGCCAGGGCCTCCTGCAGACAATGCACTTTGATTTATTGCGGTACCTGTAATAGCACCCGAGATATCATCAGATATATATTGGATTTTTCCCTGACCCTGAGTGTCCGGCCCCATGAGACGGTGGTATTCTCGGCCCCTGGTGGTCCGAGGTCGTTCCCGCTGCACAGATTCATGCGCCAGGGCCTCCTACAGACAATGCACTTTGATTTATTGAGCTATTTGTAATTGCACCCGAGATATCACCAGATATATATTGGATTTTCCGCTGACCCTGAGTGTGCGGCCCCATGTGACGGTGGTTTTCTCGGCCCCTGGTGGTCCGAGGTCGTTCCCGCTGGCCAGATTCATGCGCCAGGGCCTCCTGCAGACAATGCACTTTGATTTATTGCGGTATCTGTAATAGCACCCGAGATATCACCAGATATATATTGGATTTTTCCCTGACCCTGAGTGTCCGGCCCCATGAGACGGTGGTATTCTCGGCCCCTGGTGGTCCGAGGTCGTTCCCGCTGCACAGATTCATGCGCCAGGGCCTCCTGCAGATAATTCACTTTGGTTTATTGCGCTACCTCTAATAGCACTCGAGATATCACCAGATATATATTGGATTTTCCCCTGACCCTGAGTGTCCGGCCCGATGAGACGGTGGTTGTCTCGGCCCCTGGTGGTCCGAGGTCAATCCCGCTGCACAGGTTGATGCGCCAGGGCCTCGTACAGATAATGCACTTTGATTTATTGCGCTATCTGCAATAGCACCCGAGATATCACCAGATATATATTGGATTTTCCCCTGACCGTCAGAGTCCGGCCCCATGAGATTGTGGTTTTCTCGGCCAATGGTGGTCCGAGGTCGTTCCCGCTGCCCAGATTCATGCGGCAGGGCCTCCTACAGACAATGCACTTTGATTTATTTCGGTATCTGTAATAGCACCCGAGATATCATCAGATATATATTGGATTTTTCCCTGACCCTGAGTGACCGGCCCCATGAGACGGTGGTTTTCTCGGCCCCTGGTGGTCCGAGGGCGTTCCCGCTGCACACATTCATGGGCCAGGGCCTCCTGCAGATAATTCACTTTGGTTTATTGCGCTATCTGTAATAGCACCCGAGATATCACCAGATATATATTGGATTTTCCCCTGACCCCGAGTGTCCGGCCCCATGAGACTGTGGTTTTCTCTGCCCCTGGTGGTCCGAGGTCGTTCCCGCTGCACAGATTCATGCGCCAGGGCCTCCTACAGACAATGCACTTTGATTTATTGCGCTATTTGTAATTGCACCCGAGATATCACCAGATATATATTGGATTTTCCGCTGACCCTGAGTGTCCGGCCCCATGAGACGGTGGTTTTCTCGGCCCCTGGTGGTCCGAGGTCGTTCCCGCTGGCCAGATTCATTTGCCAGGGCCTCCTGCAGACAATGCACTTTGATTTATTGCGGTATCTGTAATAGCACCCGAGATATCATCAGATATATATTGGATTTTTCCCTGACCCTGAGTGTCCGGCCCCATGAGACGGTGGTTTTCTCGGCACCTGGTGGTCCGAGGTCGTTCCCGCTGCACAGATTCATGCGCCAGGGCCTCCTGCAGATAATTCACTTTGGTTTATTGCGCTACCTCTAATAGCACTCGAGATATCACCAGATATATATTGGATTTTCCCCTGACCCTGAGTGTCCGGCCCAATGGGACTGTGGTTTTCTCGGCCCCTGGTGGTCCGAGGTCGTTCCCGCTGCACAGATTCATGCGCCAGGGCCTCCTACGGACAATTTACTTTGATTTATTGCGCTATCTGTAATAGCACCCGAGATATCACCAGATATATATTGGATATTTCCCAGACCCTGAGTGTCCGGCCCCATTGGACTGTGGTTTTCTCGGCCCCTGGTGGTCCGAGGTCGTTCCCGCTGTACAGATTCATGCGCCAGGGCCTCCTGCAGATAATGCACTTTGGTTTATTGCGCTATCTCTAATAGCACACGAGATATCACCAGATATATATTCGATATTTCCCAGACCCTGAGTGTCCGGCCCCATGAGACGGTGGTTTTCTCGGCCCCTCGTGGTCCGAGGTCGTTCCCGCTGCACAGATTCATGCGCCAGGGCCTCCTACAGACAATGCACTTTGATTTATTGCGCTATCTGTAATAGCACCCGAGATATCGCCAGATATATATTGGATTTTTCCATGACCCTGAGTGTCCGGCCCCATGAGACGGTGGTTGTCTCGGCCCCTGGTGGTCCGAGGTCATTCCTGCTGTACAGATTCATGCGCCAGGGCTTCCTGCAGACAATGCACTTGGATTTATTGCGCTATCTCTAGTAGCTCCCGAGATATCACCAGATATATGCTGGATTTTTCCCTGTCCCTGACAGTCCCTCATCAAATGTCGGTGGTTTTCTCGGCCCCTGGTGGTGCGAGGTCGTTTCCGCTGCACAGATGCATGCACCAGGGCCTCCTGCAGATAATTCACTTTGGTTTATTGCGCTATATCTAATAGCACCCTAGATATCACCAGATATATATTGGATTTTCCCCAGGCCCTGAGTGTCCGGCCAATGAGACGCAGGTTTTCTCGGCCCCTGGTGGTCCGAGGTCGTTCCCGCTGCACAGATTCATGCGCCGGGGCCTCCTGCCGATAAATCACTTTGGTTTATTGCGCTATCTCTAATAGCACCCGAGATATCACCAGATATGTATTGGATTTTCCCCTGACCCTGAGTGTCCGGCCCCATGAGACGGTGGTTTTCTCGGCCCCTGGTGGTCCGGGGTCGTTCCCGCTGCCCAGATTCATGCGCCAGGGCCTCCGACAGACAATGCACTTTGATTTATTGCGCTATCTGTAGTAGCACCCGAGAAAGCACCATATATATGCTGGATTTTTACATGAATTTTGGTGACGGACACCGAAAATCTGTAATTTTCTCGGCCCCTGGTGGTCCGATGTCGTTCCTGCTGCACAGATTCACGCGCAGGGGCCTCCTACGGACAAAGCACTTTGATTTTTTGCGCTATCTGTAATAGCACCCGAGATATCAACAGATGTATATTTGATTTTTCCCTGACCCTGAGTGTCCGGCCCCATGTGACGGTGGTTTTCTCGGCCCCTGGTGGTCCGAGGTCGTTGCCGCTGCACAGATGCATGCGCCAGGGCCTCCTACAGACAATGCACTTTGATTTATCGCGCTATCTTTAATAGCACCCGAAATATCACCAGATATATATTTGATTTTTCCTGACCCTGAGTGTCCGGCCCCATGAGACGGTGGTTTTCTCGGCCCCTGGTGGTCCGAGGTCGTTCCCGCCGCACGCATTCATGCGCCAGGGCTTCCTGCGGAAAATGCACTTTGATTTATCGCGCTATCTGTAATAGAACCCGAGATATCACCAGATATATATTGGATTTTTACACGACATTGCGTGACGTATACCGAAATTCTGTAATTTTCTCGGCCCCTGGTGGTCCGATGTCGTTCCCGCAGTACGCTTTCTTGCGCCAGGACTTCCTGCAGACAATGCACTTTGATTTATCGCGCTATCTGTAATAGAACCCGAGATATCGCCAGATATATATTGGATTTTTACATGACATTGGGTGACGGATACCGAAAATCTGTAATTTTCTCTGCCCCTGGTGGTCCGAGGTCGTTCCAGCTGGCCAGATTCATGCGCCAGGGCCTCCTACAGACAATGCACTTTGATTTATTGCGCTATCTGTAATAGCACCCGAGATATCACCAGATATATATTGTATTTTCCCCTGACCCTGAGTGTCCGCCCCCATGAGACGGTTGTTTTCTCGGCCCCTGGTGGTCCGAGGTCGTTCCCGCTGCCCAGATTCATGCGCCAGAGCTTCCTGCAGACAATGCACTTAGATTTATTGCGCTATCACTAATAGCTCCCTAGATATCACCAGATATATGCTGGATTTTTCCCTGTCCCTGACAGTCCGGCATCATATGTCGGTGGTTTTCTCGGCTCCTGGTGGTCCGAGGTCGTTGCCTCTGCACAGATTCATGCGCAAGGGCCTCCTACGGACAATGCACTTTTATTTATTGCGCTATCTGTAATAGCACCCGAGATATCACCAGATATATATTGTATTTTCCCCTGACCCTGAGTGTCCGCCCCCATGAGACGGTTGTTTTCTCGGCCCCTGGTGGTCCGAGGTCGTTCCCGCTGCCCAGATTCATGCGCCAGAGCTTCCTGCAGACAATGCACTTAGATTTATTGCGCTATCACTAATAGCTCCCTAGATATCACCAGATATATGCTGGATTTTTCCCTGTCCCTGACAGTCCGGCATCATATGTCGGTGGTTTTCTCGGCCCCTGGTGGTCCGAGGTCGTTGCCTCTGCACAGATTCATGCGCAAGGGCCTCCTACGGACAATGCACTTTTATTTATTGCGCTATCTCTAATAGCACCCGAGATATCACCAGATATATATTGGATTTTCCCCTGACCCTGAGTGTCCGGCCCCATGTGACGGTGGTTTTCTCGGCCCCTGGTGGTCCGAGGTCGTTCCCGCTGCACAGATTCATGCGCCAGGGCCTCCTGCAGATAAATCACTTTGGTTTATTGCGCTATCTCTAATAGCACCCGAAATATCACCAGATATATATTTGATTTTTCCTGACCCTGAGTGTCCGGCCCCGTGAGACTGTGGTTTTCTCGGCCCCTGGTGGTCCGAGGTCGTTCCCGCTGAACAGATTCATGCGCCAGGGCCTCCTACAGACAATGCACCTTGATTTATTGCGCTATCTGTAATAGCACCCGAGATATCACCAGATATATAATGGATTTTCCCCTGACCCTGAGTGTCCGGCTCCATGAGACTGTGGTTTTCTCGGCCCCTGGTGGTCCGAGGTAGTTCCCGCTGCACAGGTTCATTCGCCAGGGCCTCCTACAGACAATGCACTTTGATTTATTGCGCTATCTGTAATAGCACCCGAGATATCACCAGATATTTACTGGATTTTTCCCTGACCCTGAGTGGCCGGCCGCATGTGTCGGTGGTTTTCTCAGACCCTGGTGGTCCGAGGTCGTTCCCGCTGCCCAGATTCATGCACCAGGGCCCCCTACGGACAGTGCACTTTCATTTATTGCGATATCTCTAATAGGACCCGAGATATCCCCAGATATATATTGGATTTTCCCCTGCCCCTGAGTGTCCGGCCACATGGGACGGTGGTTTTCTCGGCCCCTGGTGGTCCGAGGTTGTTCCCGCTGCCCAGATTCATGCGCCAGGGCCTCCTACAGACAATGCACTTTGACTTATTCCGCTATCTGTAATAGCACCCGAGATATCACCAGATATATGCTGGATTTTTACATGACCTTGGGTGACTGATTCCGAATATCTGTAATTTTCTCGGTCTCTGGTGGTCTGAGGTCGTTCCCGCTGCACAGATTCATGCGCCAGGTCCTCCTGCAGATAATTCACTTTGGTTTATTGCGCTATCTGTAATAGCACCCAAGATATCACCAGATGTATATTGGATTTTTCCCTGACCCTGAGTGTCCGGCCCCATGAGACGGTGGTTTTTCTCGGCCCCTGGTGGTCCGAGGTCGTTGCGGCTGCAACAGATTCATGCGACAGGGCCCCCCGCAGGCAATGCACTTTGATTTATCGCGCTATCTGTAATGGCACCCGAGATATCACCAGATATATAATGGATTTTTCCCTGAGCCTGTCTATCCAGCCCCATGAGACGTTGGTTTTCTCGGCCCCTGGTGGTCCGAGGTCGTTCCCGCTGCACAGATTCATGCGCCAGGGCCTCCTGCAGATAATTCACTTTGGTTTATTGCGCTATCTGTAATAGCACCCAAGATATCACCAGATGTATATTGGATTTTTCCCTGACCCTGAGTGTCCGGCCCCATGGGACGGTGGTTTTCTCGGCCCCTGGTGGTCCGAGGTCGTTCCCGCTGCCCAGATTCATGCGCCAGGGCCTCCTACAGACAATGCACTTTGATTTATTGCGCTATCTGTAATAGCACCCGAGATATCACCAGATATATATTGGATTTTCCCCTGACACTGAGTGTCCGGCTCCATGAGGCTGTGGTTTTCTCGGCCCCCTGGTGGTCCGAGGTCGATCCCGCACCACAGATGTATGCGACAGGGCCTCCTGCAGATAATTCACTTTGGTTTATTGCGCTATCTCTAATAGCACCCGAGATATCACCAGATATATATTGGATTTTCCCCTGACCCTGAGGGTCCGGCCCCATGAGACGGTGGTTTTCTCGGCCCCTGGTGGTCCGAGGTCGTTCCCGCTGCACAGATTCATGCGCCAGGGCCTCCTACAGACAATGCACTTTGATTTATTGCGCAATCTGTAATAGCACCCGAGATATCATCTGATATATACTGGATTTTTCCCTGACCCTGAGTGTCCGGCCCAATGTGTCGGTGGTTTTCTCGGACCCTGGTGGTCCGAGGTCGTTCCCGCTGCCCAGATTCATGCGCCAGGGCCTCCTACGGACAGTGCACTTTGATTTATTGCGATATCTCTAATAGCACCCGAGATATCCCCAGATATATATTGGATTTTCCCATGACCCTGAGTGTCCGGCCCCATGAGTCGGTGGTTTTCTCGGACCCTGGTGGTCCGAGGTCGTTCCCGCTGCACAGATTCATGCGCCAGGGCCTCCTACAGACAATGCACTTTGGTTTATTGCGCTATCTGTAATAGCACCCGAGATATCACCAGATATATGCTGGATTTTTACATGACCTTGGGTGACGGATTCCGAATATCTGTAATTTTCTCGGTCCCTGGTGGTCTGAGGTCGTTCCCGCTGCACAGATTCATGCGCCAGGGCCTCCTGCAGACAATTCACTTTGGTTTATTGCGCTATCTGTAATAGCACCCAAGATATCACCAGATATATATTGGATTTTTCCCTGACCCTGACTGTCCGGCCCCATGAGACGGTGGTTTCCTCGGCCCCTGGTTGACCGAAGTCGTTCCCGCTGCACAGATGCATGCGACAGGGCCTCCAGCAGATAATTCACTTTGGATTATTGCGCTATCTCTAATAGCACCCGAGATATCACCAGATATATATTGGATTTTCCCATGACCCTGAGTGTCCGGCCCCATGAGACTGTGGTTTTCTCGGCCCCCTGGTGGCCCGAGGTCGTTCCCGCTGCACAGATTCATGCGCCAGGGCCTCCTGCAGATAATTCACTTTGTTTTTTTGTGCTATCTCTAATAGCACCCGAGATATCACCATATATATATTGGGTTTTTCCCTGACCCTGAGTGTCCGGCTCCGTGAGACGGTGGTTTTCTCGGCCCCTGGTGGTCCGAGGTCGTTCCCGCTGCACAGATTCATGCGCCAGGGCCTCCTACAGACAATGCACTTTGGTTTATTGCTTCTATCTGTAATAGAACCCGAGATATCACCAGATATATGCTGGATTTTTACATGACCTTGGGTGACGGATTCCGAATATCTGTAATTTTCTCGGTCCCTGGTGGTCTGAGGTCGTTCCCGCTGCACAGATTCATGCGACAGGGCCTCCTGCAGACAATTCACTTTGGTTTATTGCGCTATCGGTAATAGCACCCTAGATATCACCAGATATATATTGGATTTTCCCCTGACCCTGAGTGTCCGGCCCCATGAGTCGGTGGTTCTCTCGGACCCTGGTGGTCCGAGGTCGTTCCCGCTGCACAGATGCATGCGCCAGGGCCTCCTACAGACAATGCACTTTGGTTTATTGCGCTATCTCTAATGGCACCCGAGATATCACCAGATATATAATGGATTTTTCCCTGAGCCTGACTATCCAGCCCCATGAGACGGTGGTTTTCTCGGCCCCTGGTGGTCCGAGGTCGTTCCCGCTGCACAGATTCATGCGCCAGGGCCTCCTGCAGATAATTCACTTTGGTTTATTGCGCTATCTGTAATAGCACCCAAGATATCACCAGATGTATATTGGATTTTTCCCTGACCCTGAGTGTCCGGCCCCATGGGACGGTGGTTTTCTCGGCCCCTGGTGGTCCGAGGTCGTTCCCGCTGCCCAGATTCATGCGCCAGGGCCTCCTACAGACAATGCACTTTGATTTATTGCGCAATCTGTAATAGCACCCGAGATATCATCTGATATATACTGGATTTTTCCCTGACCCTGAGTGTCCGGCCCAATGTGTCGGTGGTTTTCTCGGACCCTGGTGGTCCGAGGTCGTTCCCGCTGCCCAGATTCATGCGCCAGGGCCTCCTACGGACAGTGCACTTTGATTTATTGCGATATCTCTAATAGCACCCGAGATATCCCCAGATATATATTGGATTTTCCCCTGACCCTGAGTGTCCGGCCCCATGAGTCGGTGGTTTTCTCGGACCCTGGTGGTCCGAGGTCGTTCCCGCTGCACAGATTCATGCGCCAGGGCCTCCTACAGACAATGCACTTTGGTTTATTGCGCTATCTGTAATAGCACCCGAGATATCACCAGATATATGCTGGATTTTTACATGACCTTGGGTGACGGATTCCGAATATCTGTAATTTTCTCGGTCCCTGGTGGTCTGAGGTCGTTCCCGCTGCACAGATTCATGCGCCAGGGCCTCCTGCAGACAATTCACTTTGGTTTATTGCGCTATCTGTAATAGCGCCCAAGATATCACCAGATATATATTGGATTTTCCCCTGACCCTGAGTGTCCGGCCCGATGAGAAGGTGGTTTTCTCGGCCCCTGGTGGTCCGAGGTCGTTCCCGCTGCACTGATTCATGCGCCAGGGCCTCCTACAGACAATACACTTTGATTTATTGCGCTATCTGTAATTGCACCCGAGATATCACCAGATATATATTGGATTTTCCCCTGACACTGAGTGTCCGGCTCCATGAGGCTGTGGTTTTCTCGGCCCCCTGGTGGTCCGAGGTCGATCCCGCACCACAGATGTATGCGACAGGGCCTCCTGCAGATAATTCACTTTGGTTTATTGCGCTATCTCTAATAGCACCCGAGATATCACCAGATATATATTGGATTTTCCCCTGACCCTGAGGGTCCGGCCCCATGAGACGGTGGTTTTCTCGGCCCCTGGTGGTCCGAGGTCGTTCCCGCTGCACAGATTCATGCGCCAGGGCCTCCTACAGACAATGCACTTTGATTTATTGCGCAATCTGTAATAGCACCCGAGATATCATCTGATATATACTGGATTTTTCCCTGACCCTGAGTGTCCGGCCCAATGTGTCGGTGGTTTTCTCGGACCCTGGTGGTCCGAGGTCGTTCCCGCTGCCCAGATTCATGCGCCAGGGCCTCCTACGGACAGTGCACTTTGATTTATTGCGATATCTCTAATAGCACCCGAGATATCCCCAGATATATATTGGATTTTCCCATGACCCTGAGTGTCCGGCCCCATGAGTCGGTGGTTTTCTCGGACCCTGGTGGTCCGAGGTCGTTCCCGCTGCACAGATTCATGCGCCAGGGCCTCCTACAGACAATGCACTTTGGTTTATTGCGTTATCTGTAATAGCACCCGAGATATCACCAGATATATGCTGGATTTTTACATGACCTTGGGTGACGGATTCCGAATATCTGTAATTTTCTCGGTCCCTGGTGGTCTGAGGTCGTTCCCGCTGCACAGATTCATGCGCCAGGGCCTCCTGCAGACAATTCACTTTGGTTTATTGCGCTATCTGTAATAGCACCCAAGATATCACCAGATATATATTGGATTTTTCCCTGACCCTGACTGTCCGGCCCCATGAGACGGTGGTTTCCTCGGCCCCTGGTTGACCGAAGTCGTTCCCGCTGCACAGATGCATGCGACAGGGCCTCCAGCAGATAATTCACTTTGGATTATTGCGCTATCTCTAATAGCACCCGAGATATCACCAGATATATATTGGATTTTCCCATGACCCTGAGTGTCCGGCCCCATGAGACTGTGGTTTTCTCGGCCCCCTGGTGGCCCGAGGTCGTTCCCGCTGCACAGATTCATGCGCCAGGGCCTCCTGCAGATAATTCACTTTGTTTTTTTGTGCTATCTCTAATAGCACCCGAGATATCACCATATATATATTGGGTTTTTCCCTGACCCTGAGTGTCCGGCTCCGTGAGACGGTGGTTTTCTCGGCCCCTGGTGGTCCGAGGTCGTTCCCGCTGCACAGATTCATGCGCCAGGGCCTCCTACAGACAATGCACTTTGGTTTATTGCTTCTATCTGTAATAGAACCCGAGATATCACCAGATATATGCTGGATTTTTACATGACCTTGGGTGACGGATTCCGAATATCTGTAATTTTCTCGGTCCCTGGTGGTCTGAGGTCGTTCCCGCTGCACAGATTCATGCGACAGGGCCTCCTGCAGACAATTCACTTTGGTTTATTGCGCTATCGGTAATAGCACCCAAGATATCACCAGATATATATTGGATTTTCCCCTGACCCTGAGTGTCCGGCCCCATGAGTCGGTGGTTCTCTCGGACCCTGGTGGTCCGAGGTCGTTCCCGCTGCACAGATGCATGCGCCAGGGCCTCCTACAGACAATGCACTTTGGTTTATTGCGCTATCTCTAATGGCACCCGAGATATCACCAGATATATAATGGATTTTTCCCTGAGCCTGACTATCCAGCCCCATGAGACGGTGGTTTTCTCGGCCCCTGGTGGTCCGAGGTCGTTCCCGCTGCACAGATTCATGCGCCAGGGCCTCCTGCAGATAATTCACTTTGGTTTATTGCGCTATCTGTAATAGCACCCAAGATATCACCAGATGTATATTGGATTTTTCCCTGACCCTGAGTGTCCGGCCCCATGGGACGGTGGTTTTCTCGGCCCCTGGTGGTCCGAGGTCGTTCCCGCTGCCCAGATTCATGCGCCAGGGCCTCCTACAGACAATGCACTTTGATTTATTGCGCAATCTGTAATAGCACCCGAGATATCATCTGATATATACTGGATTTTTCCCTGACCCTGAGTGTCCGGCCCAATGTGTCGGTGGTTTTCTCGGACCCTGGTGGTCCGAGGTCGTTCCCGCTGCCCAGATTCATGCGCCAGGGCCTCCTACGGACAGTGCACTTTGATTTATTGCGATATCTCTAATAGCACCCGAGATATCCCCAGATATATATTGGATTTTCCCCTGACCCTGAGTGTCCGGCCCCATGAGTCGGTGGTTTTCTCGGACCCTGGTGGTCCGAGGTCGTTCCCGCTGCACAGATTCATGCGCCAGGGCCTCCTACAGACAATGCACTTTGGTTTATTGCGCTATCTGTAATAGCACCCGAGATATCACCAGATATATGCTGGATTTTTACATGACCTTGGGTGACGGATTCCGAATATCTGTAATTTTCTCGGTCCCTGGTGGTCTGAGGTCGTTCCCGCTGCACAGATTCATGCGCCAGGGCCTCCTGCAGACAATTCACTTTGGTTTATTGCGCTATCTGTAATAGCGCCCAAGATATCACCAGATATATATTGGATTTTCCCCTGACCCTGAGTGTCCGGCCCGATGAGAAGGTGGTTTTCTCGGCCCCTGGTGGTCCGAGGTCGTTCCCGCTGCACTGATTCATGCGCCAGGGCCTCCTACAGACAATACACTTTGATTTATTGCGCTATCTGTAATTGCACCCGAGATATCACCAGATATATATTGGATTTTTCCCTGACCCTGACTGTCCGGCCCCATGAGACGGTGGTTTCCTCGGCCCCTGGTTGACCGAAGTCGTTCCCGCTGCACAGATGCATGCGACAGGGCCTCCAGCAGATAATTCACTTTGGATTATTGCGCTATCTCTAATAGCACCCGAGATATCACCAGATATATATTGGATTTTCCCATGACCCTGAGTGTCCGGCCCCATGAGACTGTGGTTTTCTCGGCCCCCTGGTGGCCCGAGGTCGTTCCCGCTGCACAGATTCATGCGCCAGGGCCTCCTGCAGATAATTCACTTTGTTTTTTTGTGCTATCTCTAATAGCACCCGAGATATCACCATATATATATTGGGTTTTTCCCTGACCCTGAGTGTCCGGCTCCATGAGACGGTGGTTTTCTCGGCCCCTGGTGGTCCGAGGTCGTTCCCGCTGCACAGATTCATGCGCCAGGGCCTCCTACAGACAATGCACTTTGGTTTATTGCTTCTATCTGTAATAGAACCCGAGATATCACCAGATATATGCTGGATTTTTACATGACCTTGGGTGACGGATTCCGAATATCTGTAATTTTCTCGGGCCCAGGTGGTCCGAGGTCGTGGCGGCTGCAACAGATTCATGCGACAGGGCCCCCCGCAGACAATGCACTTTGATTTATCGCGCTATCTCTAATAGCACCCGAGATATCACCAGATATATATTGGATTTTCCCCTGACCCTGAGGCTCCGGCCCCATGAGACGGTGGTTTTCTCGGCCCCTGGTGGTCCGAGGTCGTTCCCGCTGCACAGATTCATGCGCCAGGGCCTCCTGCAGATAATTCACTTTGGTTTATTGCGCTATCTGTAATAGCACCCAAGATATCACCAGATATATATTGGATTTTCCCCTGACCCTGAGTGTCCGGCCCCATGAGTCGGTGGTTTTCTCGGACCCTGGTGGTCCGAGGTCGTTCCCGCTGCACAGATGCATGCGCCAGGGACTCCTACAGACAATGCACTTTGGTTTATTGCGCTATCTCTAATAGCACCCGAGATATCACCAGATATATATTGGATTTTCCCCTGACCCTGACTGTCCGGCCCCATGAGTCGGTGGTTTTCTCGGACCCTGGTGGTCCGAGGTCGTTCCCGCTGCGCAGATGCATGCGCCAGGGCCTCCTGCAGATAATTCACTGTGGTTTATTGCGCTATCTCTAATAGCACCCGAGATATCACTAGATATACATTGGATTTTTCCCTGACCCTGAGTGTCCGGCCCCATGAGACGGTGGTTTTCTCGGCCCCTGGTGGTCCGAGGTCGTTCCCGCTGCACAGATTCATGCGCCATGGCCTCCTGCGGATAATTCACTTTGGTTTATTGCGCTATCTGTAATAGCACCCAAGATATCACCAGATATATATTGGATTTTCCCCTGACCCTGAGTGTCCGGCCCCATGAGTCGGTGGTTTTCTCGGACCCTGGTGGTCGGAGGTCGTTCCCGCTGCACAGATGCATGCGCCAGGGCCTCCTACAGACAATGCACTTTGGTTTATTGCGCTATCTCTAATAGCACCCGAGATATCACCAGATATATATTGGATTTTCCCCTGACCCTGAGTGTCCGGCCCCATGAGACTGTGGTTTTCTCGGCCCCTGGTGGTCCGAGGTCGTTCCCGCTGCACAGATGCATGCGCCAGGGCCTCCTACAGACAATGCACTTTGGTTTATTGCGCTATCTCTAATAGCACCCAAGATATCACCAGATATATATTGGATTTTCCCCTGACCCTGAGTGTCCGGCCCGATGAGAAGGTGGTTTTCTCGGCCCCTGGTGGTCCGAGGTCGTTCCCGCTGCACTGATTCATGCGCCAGGGCCTCCTACAGACAATACACTTTGATTTATTGCGCTATCTGTAATTGCACCCGAGATATCACCAGATATATATTGGATTTTTCCCTGACCCTGACTGTCCGGCCCCATGAGACGGTGGTTTCCTCGGCCCCTGGTTGACCGAAGTCGTTCCCGCTGCACAGATGCATGCGACAGGGCCTCCAGCAGATAATTCACTTTGGATTATTGCGCTATCTCTAATAGCACCCGAGATATCACCAGATATATATTGGATTTTCCCATGACCCTGAGTGTCCGGCCCCATGAGACTGTGGTTTTCTCGGCCCCCTGGTGGCCCGAGGTCGTTCCCGCTGCACAGATTCATGCGCCAGTGCCTCCTACAGACAATGCACCTTGATTTATTGCGCTATCTGTAATAGCACCCGAGATAACACCAGATATATGTTGGATTTTCCCCTGACCCTGAGTGTCCGGCTTCATGAGACTGTGGTTTTCTCGGCCCCCTGGTGGTCCGAGGTCGTTCCCGCTGCACAGATTCATGCGCCAGGGCCTCCTGCAGATAATTCACTTTGGTTTATTACGCTATCTAAAATAGCACCCGAGAAACCACCAGATATATATTGGATTTTCCCCTGACCCTGAGTGTCCGGCCCCATTAGACTGTGGTTTTCACGGCCCCTGGTGGTCCGAGGTCGTTCCCGCTGCACAGATTCATGCGCCAGGGCCTCCTACAGACAATGCATTTTGATTTATTGCGCTATCTGTAACAGCACCCGAGATATCACCAAATGTATGCTGGATTTTTACATGAACTTGGGTTACGGATACCGAATATCTGTAATTTTCTCGGGCCCAGGTGGTCCGAGGCCGTGGCGGCTGCAACAGATTCATGCGACAGGGCCCCCCGCAGACAATGCACTTTGATTTATCGCGCTACCTCTAATGGCACCCGAGATATCACCGGATATACAATGGATTTTTCCCTGACCCTGACTATCCGGCCCCATGAGACGGTGGTTTTCTCGGCCCCTGGTGGTCCGAGGTCGTTCCCGCTGCACTGATTCATGCGCCAGGGCCTCCTACAGACAATACACTTTGATTTATTGCGCTATCTGTAATTGCACCCGAGATATTACCAGATATATATTGGATTTTCCCCTGACCCTGAGTGTCCAGCGCCATGAGACGGTGGTTTTCTCGGCCCCTGGTTGACCGAAGTCGCTCGCGCTGCACAGATTCATGCGCCAGGGCCTCCTACAGACAATGCACTTTGATTTATTGCGCTATCTGTAATAGCACCCGAGATATCACCAGATATATATTGGATTTTTCCCTGTCCCTGCCAGTCCGGCCCCATGAGACGGCGATTTTCTCGGCCCCTGGTAGTCCAAGGTCGTTCCCACTGCACAGATTCATGCGCGAGGGCCTCCTGCAGACAATGCACTTTGATTTATTGCGCTATCTCTAATAGCACGCGAGATATCACCAGATATATATTGGATTTTCCCCTGACCCTGAGTGTCCGGCCCCATGAGACGGTGGTTTTCTCGGCCCCTGGAGGTCCGAGGTCGTTCCCGCTGCACAGATTCATGCGACAGGGCCTCCTGCAGATAATTCACTTTGGTTTATTGCGCTATCTCTAATAGCACCCGAGATATCACCAGATATATAATGGATTTTTCCCTGACCCTGACAGTCCGGCCCCATGAGACGGTGGTTTTCTCGGCCCCTGGTGGTCCGATGTCGTTCCCGCTGCACGGATTCATGAGCCAGGGCCACCTACGGACAATGCACTTTGATTTATTGCGATATCTCTAATAGCACCCGAGATATCACCAGATATATATTGGATTTTTCCCTGATCCTGAGTGTCCCACCACATGAGGCGGTGGTTTTCTCGGCCACTGGCGGTCCGAGGTTGCTCCCGCTGCACAGATTCATGCGCCAGGGCCACCTGCAGACAACGCACGTTGGTTTATTATGCTATCTCTAATAGCACCCGAGATATCACCAGATATATATTGGATTTTTCCCTGACCCTGAGTGTCCGGCCCCATGAGACGGTAGTTTTCTCGGCCCCTGGTGGTCCGAGGTCGTTCCCGCTGCACAGATTCATGCGCTAGGGCCTCCTACAGACAATACACTTTGATTTATTGCGCTATCTGTAATTGCACCCGAGATATCACCAGATATATATTGGATTTTTCCCTGACCCTGACTGTCCGGCCCCATGAGACGGTGGTTTCCTCGGCCCCTGGTTGACCGAAGTCGTTCCCGCTGCACAGATGCATGCGACAGGGCCTCCAGCAGATAATTCACTTTGGATTATTGCGCTATCTCTAATAGCACCCGAGATATCACCAGATATATATTGGATTTTTCCCTGACCCTGACTATCCGGCCCCATGAGACGGTGGTTTTCTCGGCCCCTGGTGGTCCGAGGTCGCTCCCGCTGCACTGATTCATGCGCCAGGGCCTCCTACAGACAATACACTTTGATTTATTGCGCTATCTGTAATTGCACCCGAGATATCACCAGATATATATTGGATTTTTCCCTGACCCTGACTGTCCGGCCCCATGAGACGGTGGTTTCCTCGGCCCCTGGTTGACCGAAGTCGTTCCCGCTGCACAGATGCATGCGACAGGGCCTCCAGCAGATAATTCACTTTGGATTATTGCGCTATCTCTAATAGCACCCGAGATATCACCAGATATATATTGGATTTTCCCATGACCCTGAGTGTCCGGCCCCATGAGACTGTGGTTTTCTCGGCCCTCTGGTGGCCCGAGGTCGTTCCCGCTGCACAGATTCATGCACCAGTGCCTCCTACAGACAATGCACCTTGATTTATTGCGCTATCTGTAATAGCACCCGAGATATCACCAGATATATATTGGATTTTCCCCTGACCCTGAGTGTCCGGCCCCTTGAGACTGTGGTTTTCTCGGCCCTCTGGTGGTCCGAGGTCGTTCCCGCTGCACAGATGCATGCGCCAGGTCCTCCTGCAGATAATTCACTTTGGCTTATAGCGCTATCTCTAATAGCACCCGAGATATCCCCAGATATATATTGGATTTTCCCCTGACCCTGAGTGTCCAGCGCCATGAGACGGTGGTTTTCTCGGCCCCTGGTTGACCGAAGTCGCTCCCGCTGCACAGATTCATGCGCCAGGGCCTCCTACAGACAATGCACTTTGATTTATTGCGCTATCTGTAATAGCACCCGAGATATCACGAGATATATATTGGATTTTTCCCTGTCCCTGCCAGTCCGGCCCCATGAGACGGCGATTTTCTCAGCCCCTGGTAGTCCAAGGTCGTTCCCGCTGCACAGATTCATGCGCGAGGGCCTCCTGCAGACAATGCACTTTGATTTATTGCGCTATCTCTAATAGCACGCGAGATATCACCAGATATATATTGGATTTTCCCCTGACCCTGAGTGTCCGGCCCCATGAGACGGTGGTTTTCTCGGCCCCTGGAGGTCCGAGGTCGTTCCCGCTGCACAGATTCATGCGACAGGGCCTCCTGCAGATAATTCACTTTGGTTTATTGCGCTATCTCTAATAGCACCCGAGATATCACCAGATATATAATGGATTTTTCCCTGACCCTGACAGTCCGGCCCCATGAGACGGTGGTTTTCTCGGCCCCTGGTGGTCCGATGTCGTTCCCGCTGCACGGATTCATGAGCCAGGGCCACCTACGGACAATGCACTTTGATTTATTGCGATATCTCTAATAGCACCCGAGATATCACCAGATATATATTGGATTTTTCCCTGATCCTGAGTGTCCCACCACATGAGGCGGTGGTTTTCTCGGCCACTGGCGGTCCGAGGTTGCTCCCGCTGCACAGATTCATGCGCCAGGGCCACCTGCAGACAACGCACGTTGGTTTATTATGCTATCTCTAATAGCACCCGAGATATCACCAGATATATATTGGATTTTTCCCTGACCCTGAGTGTCCGGCCCCATGAGACGGTAGTTTTCTCGGCCCCTGGTGGTCCGAGGTCGTTCCCGCTGCACAGATTCATGCGCTAGGGCCTCCTGCAGACAATGCACTTTGATTTATTACGCTATCTGTAATAGCACCCGAGATATCAGCAGATATATATTGGATTTTCCCCTGACCCTGAGTGTCCGGCCCCATGAGACGGTGGTTTTCTCGGCCTATGGTGGTCCGAGGTCGATCCCGGTGCACAGATTCATGCGTCAGGGCCTCCTATAGATTATTCACTTTGGTTTATTCCCCTATCTCTTATAGCACCCGAGATATCACCAGATATATATTGTATTTTTCCCTGACCCTGACAGTCCGGCCCCATGTGTCGGTGATTTTCTCGGACCCTGGTGGTCCGAGGTCGATCCCGCTGCACAGATTCATGCGCCTGGGCCTCCTGCAGATTATTCACTCTGATTTATTGCCCTATCTCTAATAGCTCCCGAGATATCACCAGATATGTATTGGATTTTTCCCTGACCCTGACAGTCCGGCCCCATGTGTCGGTGGTTTTCTCGGCCCCTGGTGGTCCGAGGTCGTTCCCGCTGCACAGATTTATGCGCCAGGGCCGCCTGCAGATAATTCACTTTGGTTTAGTGCGCTATCTGTAACAGCACCCGAGATATCCCCAGATATATATAGGATTTTTCCCTGACCCTGAGCGTCCGGCCCCATGAGACGGTGATTTTCTCGGCCCCTGGTGGTCCAAGGTCGTTCCCGCTGCACAGATTCATGCGCCAGGGCCTCCTACAGACAATGCATTTTGATTTATTGCGCTACCTGTAATAGCACCCGAGATATCACCAGATATATATTGGATTTTCCCCTGACCCTGAGGGTCCGGCCCCATGTGTCGGTGGTTTTCTCGGACCCTGGTGGTCCGAGGTCGTTCCCGCTGCCCAGATTCATGCGCCAGGGCCTCCTACGGACAGTGAACTTTGATTTATTGCGATATCTCTAATAGCACCCGAGATATCCCCAGATATATATTGGATGTTCCGCTGACCCTGAGTGTCCGGCCCCATGAGTCGGTGGTTTTCTCGGACCCTGTTGGTCCGAGGTCGTTCCCGCTGTACAGATGCATGCGCCAGGGCCTCCTGCAGATAATTCACTTTGGTTTATTGCGCTATCTCTAATAGCACCCGAGATATCACCAGATATATATTGGATTTTCCCCAGACCCTGAGTGTCCGGCCCCATGAGACGGTGGTTTTCTCGGCCCCTGGTGGTCCGAGGTCGTTCCCGCTGCACAGATTCATGCGCCAGGGCCTCCTGCAGATAATTCACTTTGGTTTATTGCGCTATCTGTAATAGCACCCAAGATATCACCAGATATATATTGGATTTTTCCCTGACCCTGAGTGTCCGGCCCCATAGGACGGTGGTTTTCTCGGCCCCTGGTGGTCCGAGGTCGTTCCCGCTGCCCAGATTCATGCGCCAGGGCCTCCTACGGACAGTGAACTTTGATTTATTGCGATATCTCTAATAGCACCCGAGATATCCCCAGATATATATTGGATGTTCCGCTGACCCTGAGTGTCCGGCCCCATGAGTCGGTGGTTTTCTCGGACCCTGTTGGTCCGAGGTCGTTCCCGCTGTACAGATGCATGCGCCAGGGCCTCCTGCAGATAATTCACTTTGGTTTATTGCGCTATCTCTAATAGCACCCGAGATATCACCAGATATATATTGGATTTACCCAGACCCTGAGTGTCCGGCCCCATGAGACGGTGGTTTTCTCGGCCCCTGGTGGTCCGAGGTCGTTCCCGCTGCACAGATTCATGCGCCAGGGCCTCCTGCAGATAATTCACTTTGGTTTATTGCGCTATCTGTAATAGCACCCAAGATATCACCAGATATATATTGGATTTTTCCCTGACCCTGAGTGTCCGGCCCCATAGGACGGTGGTTTTCTCGGCCCCTGGTGGTCCGAGGTCGTTCCCGCTGCCCAGATTCATGCGCCAGGGCCTCCTACAGACAATGCACTTTGATTTATTGCGCTATCTGTAATAGCACCCGAGATATCACCAGATATATATTGGATTTTTCCCTGACCCTGAGTGTCCGACCCCATGAGACGGTGGTTTTCTCGGCCACTGGCGGTCCGAGGTTGTTCCCGCGTCACAGATTCATGCGCCAGGGCCTCCGGCAGACAACGCACGTTGGTTTATTATGCTATCTCTAATAGCACCAGAGATATCACCAGATATATATTGGATTTTTCCCTGACCCTGAGTGTCCGGCCCCATGAGACGGTAGTTTTCTCGGCCCCTGGTGGTCCGAGGTCGTTCCCGCTGCACAGATTCATGCGCTAGGGCCTCCTGCAGACAATGTACTTTGATTTATTACGCTATCTGTAATAGCACCCGAGATATCAGCAGATATATATTGGATTTTCCCCTGACCCTGAGTGTCCGGCCCAATGAGACGGTGGTTTTCTCGGCCTATGGTGGTCCGAGGTCGATCCCGGTGCACAGATTCATGCGTCAGGGCCTCCTATAGATTATTCACTCTGATTTATTGCCCTATCTCTAATAGCTCCCGAGATATCACCAGATATGTATTGGATTTTTCCCTGACCCTGACAGTCCGGCCCCATGTGTCGGAGGTTTTCTCGGCCCCTGGTGGTCCGAGGTCGTTCCCGCTGCACAGATTTATGCGCCAGGGCCGCCTGCAGATAATTCACTTTGGTTTAGTGCGCTATCTGTAACAGCACCCGAGATATCCCCAGATATATATAGGATTTTTCCCTGACCCTGAGCGTCCGGCCCCATGAGACGGTGATTTTCTCGGCCCCTGGTGGTCCAAGGTCGTTCCCGCTGCACAGATTCATGCGCCAGGGCCTCCTACAGACAATGCACTTTGATTTATTGCGCTACCTGTAATAGCACCCGAGATATCACCAGATATATATTGGATTTTTCCCTGACCCTGAGCGTCCGGCCCCATGAGAGGGTAGTTTTCTCGGCCCCTGGTGGTCCGAGGTCGTTCCCGCTGCACAGATTCATGCGCCAGGGCCTCCTACGGACAGTGAACTTTGATTTATTGCGATATCTCTAATAGCACCCGAGATATCCCCAGATATATATTGGATTTTCCGCTGACCCTGAGTGTCCGGCCCCATGAGTCGGTGGTTTTCTCGGACCCTGGTGGTCCGAGGTCGTTCCCGCTGTACATATGCATGCGCCAGGGCCTCCTGCAGATAATTCACTTTGGTTTATTGCGCTATCTCTAATAGCACCCGAGATATCACCAGATATATATTGGATTTTCCCCTGACCCTGAGTGTCCGGCCCCATGAGACGGTGGTTTTCTCGGCCCCTGGTGGTCAGAGGTCGTTCCCGCTGCACAGATTCATGCACCAGGGCCTCCTGCAGATAATTCACTTTGGTTTATTGCGCTATCTGTAATAGCACCCAAGATATCACCAGATATATATTGGATTTTTCCCTGACCCTGAGTGTCCGGCCCCATAGGACGGTGGTTTTCTCGGCCCCTGGTGGTCCGAGGTCGTTCCCGCTGCCCAGATTCATGCGCCAGGGCCTCCTACAGACAATGCACTTTGATTTATTGCGCTATCTGTAATAGCACCCGAGATATCACCAGATATATATTGGATTTTTCCCTGACCCTGAGTGTCCGACCCCATGAGACGGTGGTTTTCTCGGCCCCTGGTGGTCCGAGGTCGTTCCCGCTGCACAGATTCATGCGCCAGGGCCTCCTACAGACAATGCATTTTGATTTATTGCGCTACCTGTAATAGCACCCGAGATATCACCAGATATATATTGGATTTTCCCCTGACCCTGAGTGTCCGGCCCCATGAGACTGTGGTTTTCTCGGCCCCCTGGTGGTCCGAGGTCGTTCCCGCTTCACAGATGCATGCGACAGGGCGTCCTGCAGATAGTTCACTTTGGTTTATTGCGCTATCTCTAATAGCACCCGAGATATCACCAGATATATATTGGATTTTCCCCTGACCCTGAGGGTCCGGCCCCATGTGTCGGTGGTTTTCTCGGACCCTGGTGGTCCGAGGTCGTTCCCGCTGCCCAGATTCATGCGCCAGGGCCTCCTACGGACAGTGAACTTTGATTTATTGCGATATCTCTAATAGCACCCGAGATATCCCCAGATATATATTGGATGTTCCGCTGACCCTGAGTGTCCGGCCCCATGAGTCGGTGGTTTTCTCGGACCCTGGTGGTCCGAGGTCGTTCCCGCTGTACAGATGCATGCGCCAGGGCCTCCTGCAGATAATTCACTTTGGTTTATTTCGCTATCTCTAATAGCACCCGAGATATCACCAGATATATATTGGATTTTCCCCAGACCCTGAGTGTCCGGCCCCATGAGACGGTGGTTTTCTCGGCCCCTGGTGGTCCGAGGTCGTTCCCGCTGCACAGATTCATGCGCCAGGGCCTCCTGCAGATAATTCACTTTGGTTTATTGCGCTATCTGTAATAGCACCCAAGATATCACCAGATATATATTGGATTTTTCCCTGACCCTGAGTGTCCGGCCCCATAGGACGGTGGTTTTCTCGGCCCCTGGTGGTCCGAGGTCGTTCCCGCTGCCCAGATTCATGCGCCAGGGCCTCCTACAGACAATGCACTTTGATTTATTGCGCTATCTGTAATAGCACCCGAGATATCACCAGATATATATTGGATTTTTCCCTGACCCTGAGTGTCCGACCCCATGAGACGGTGGTTTTCTCGGCCACTGGCGGTCCGAGGTTGTTCCCGCTGCACAGATTCATGCGCCAGGTCCTGCGGCAGACAACGCACGTTGGTTTATTATGCTATCTCTAATAGCACCCGAGATATCACCAGATATATATTGGATTTTTCCCTGACCCTGAGTGTCCGGCCCCATGAGACGGTAGTTTTCTCGGCCCCTGGTGGTCCGAGGTCGTTCCCGCTGCACAGATTCATGCGCTAGGGCCTCCTGCAGACAATGCACTTTGATTTATTACGCTATCTGTAATAGCACCCGAGATATCAGCAGATATATATTGGATTTTCCCCTGACCCTGAGTGTCCGGCCCCATGAGACGGTGGTTTTCTCGGCCTATGGTGGTCCGAGGTCGATCCCGGTGCACAGATTCATGCGTCAGGGCCTCCTATAGATTATTCACTCTGATTTATTGCCCTATCTCTAATAGCTCCCGAGATATCACCAGATATGTATTGGATTTTTCCCTGACCCTGACAGTCCGGCCCCATGTGTCGGAGGTTTTCTCGGCCCCTGGTGGTCCGAGGTCGTTCCCGCTGCACAGATTTATGCGCCAGGGCCGCCTGCAGATAATTCACTTTGGTTTAGTGCGCTATCTGTAACAGCACCCGAGATATCCCCAGATATATATAGGATTTTTCCCTGACCCTGAGCGTCCGGCCCCACGAGACGGTGATTTTCTCGGCCCCTGGTGGTCCAAGGTCGTTCCCGCTGCACAGATTCATGCGCCAGGGCCTCCTACAGACAATGCACTTTGATTTATTGCGCTACCTGTAATAGCACCCGAGATATCACCAGATATATATTGGATTTTTCCCTGAACCTGAGCGTCCGGCCCCATGAGAGGGTAGTTTTCTCGGCCCCTGGTGGTCCGAGGTCGTTCCCGCTGCACAGATTCATGCGCCAGGGCCTCCTACGGACAGTGAACTTTGATTTATTGCGATATCTCTAATAGCACCCGAGATATCCCCAGATATATATTGGATTTTCCGCTGACCCTGAGTGTCCGGCCCCATGAGTCGGTGGTTTTCTCGGACCCTGGTGGTCCGAGGTCGTTCCCGCTGTACAGATGCATGCGCCAGGGCCTCCTGCAGATAATTCACTTTGGTTTATTGCGCTATCTCTAATAGCACCCGAGATATCACCAGATATATATTGGATTTTCCCCTGACCCTGAGTGTCCGGCCCCATGAGACGGTGGTTTTCTCGGCCCCTGGTGGTCAGAGGTCGTTCCCGCTGCACAGATTCATGCACCAGGGCCTCCTGCAGATAATTCACTTTGGTTTATTGCGCTATCTGTAATAGCACCCAAAATATCACCAGATATATATTGGATTTTTCCCTGACCCTGAGTGTCCGGCCCCATAGGACGGTGGTTTTCTCGGCCCCTGGTGGTCCGAGGTCGTTCCCGCTGCCCAGATTCATGCGCCAGGGCCTCCTACAGACAATGCACTTTGATTTATTGCGCTATCTGTAATAGCACCCGAGATATCACCAGATATATATTGGATTTTTCCCTGACCCTGAGTGTCCGACCCCATGAGACGGTGGTTTTCTCGGCCCCTGGTGGTCCGAGGTCGTTCCCGCTGCACAGATTCATGCGACAGGGCCTCCTGCTGATAATTCACTTTGGTTTATTGCGCTATCTCTAATAGCACCCGAGATATCACCAGATATATATTGGATTTTCCCCTGACCCTGTGTGTCCTGCCCCATGAGACGGTGGTTTTCTCGGCCCCTGGTGGTCCGAGGTCGTTCCCGCTGCACAGATTCATGCGCCAGGGCCTCCTGCAGACAATGCACCTTGGTTTATTATGCTATTTCTATTAGCACCCGAGATATCACCAGATATATATTGGAGTTTTCCCTGACCCTGACAGTCCGGCCCCATGTGCCTGTGGTTTTCTCGGCCCTTGGTGGTCCGAGGTCGTTCCCGCTGCACAGATTCATGCTCCAGGGCCCCCTGCAGATAATTCACTTTGGTTTAGTGCGCTGTCTGTAATAGCACCCGAGATATCACCAGATATATATTGGATTTTTCCCTGACCCTGAGTGTCCGATCCCATGAGACGGTGGTTTTCTCGGCCCCTGGTGTTCCGAGGACGATCCCGCTGAACAGATTCATGCGCTAGGGCCTCCTGCAGACAATGGACTTTGATTTATTGCGCTATCTGTAATAGCACCCGAGATATCACCAGATATATATTGGATTTTCCCCTGACCCTGATTGTCCGGCCCCATGTGTCGGTGGTTTTCTCGGCCCCTGGTGGTCCGAGGTCGATCCCGCTGCACAGATTCATGCGCCAGGGCCTCCTACAGAAAATGCAGTTTGATTTATTGCGCTATCTGTAATAGCACCCGAGATATCACCAGATATATATTGGATTTATCCCTGACCCTGACAGTCCGACCCCATGAGACGGTGGTTTTCTCGGCCCCTGGTGGTCGGAGGTCGTTCCTGCTGCACATATTCATGTGCCAGGGCTTCCTGCAGACAATTCACTTTGGTTTATTGCGCTATCTGTAATAGCACCCGAGATATCACCAGATATATATTGGATTTTTCCCTGACCCTGAGTGTCCGGCCCCATGAGACGGTAGTTTTCTCGGCCCCTGGTGGTCCGCGGTCGTTCCCGCTGCACAGATTCATGTTCCAGGGCCTCCTGCAGATAATTCACTTTGGTTTATTGCGCTATCTCTAACAGCACCCGAGATATCACCAGATATATATTGGATTTTTCCCTGACCCTGCGTGTCCGACCCCATGAGACGGTAGTTTTCTCGGCCCCTGGTGGTCCGAGGTCGATCCCGCTGCACAGATTCATGCGCCAGGGCCTCCTGCAGACAATGCACCTTGGTTTATTATGCTATCTCTATTAGCACCCGAGATATCACCAGATATATATTGGAGTTTTCCCTGACCCTGACAGTCCGGCCCCATGTGTCTGTGGTTTTCTCGGCCCCTGGTGGTCCGAGGTCGTTCCCGCTGCACAGATTCATGCGCCAGGGCCCCCTGCAGATAATTCACTTTGGTTTAGTGCGCTGTCTGTAATAGCACCCGAGATATCACCAGATATATATTGGATTTTTCCCTGACCCTGAGTGTCCGATCCCATGAGACGGTGGTTTTCTCGGCCCCTGGTGTTCCGAGGACGATCCCGCTGAACAGATTCATGCGCTAGGGCCTCCTGCAGACAATGGACTTTGATTTATTGCGCTATCTGTAATAGCACCCGAGATATCACCAGATATATATTGGATTTATCCCTGACCCTGACAGTCCGACCCCATGAGACGGTGGTTTTCTCGGCCCCTGGTGGTCGGAGGTCGTTCCTGCTGCACATATTTATGCGCCAGGGCCTCCTGCAGATAATTCACTTTGGTTTATTGCGCTATCTCTAATAGCACCCGAGATATCACCAGATATATATTGGATTTTCCCCAGACCCTGAGTGTCCGGCCCCATGAGACGGTGGTTTTCTCGGCCCCTGGTGGTCCGAGGTCGTTCCCGCTGCACAGATTCATGCGACAGGGCCTCCTGCTGATAATTCACTTTGGTTTATTGCGCTATCTCTAATAGCACCCGAGATATCACCAGATATATATTGGATTTTCCCCTGACCCTGTGTGTCCTGCCCCATGAGACGGTGGTTTTCTCGGCCCCTGGTGGTCCGAGGTCGTTCCCGCTGCACAGATTCATGCGTCAGGGCCTCCTGCAGACAATGCACCTTGGTTTATTATGCTATCTCTATTAGCACCCGAGATATCACCAGATATATATTGGAGTTTTCCCTGACCCTGACAGTCCGGCCCCATGTGCCTGTGGTTTTCTCGGCCCTTGGTGGTCCGAGGTCGTTCCCGCTGCACAGATTCATGCTCCAGGGCCCCCTGCAGATAATTCACTTTGGTTTAGTGCGCTGTCTGTAATAGCACCCGAGATATCACCAGATATATATTGGATTTTTCCCTGACCCTGAGTGTCCGATCCCATGAGACGGTGGTTTTCTCGGCCCCTGGTGTTCCGAGGACGATCCCGCTGAACAGATTCATGCGCTAGGGCCTCCTGCAGACAATGGACTTTGATTTATTGCGCTATCTGTAATAGCACCCGAGATATCACCAGATATATATTGGATTTTCCCCTGACCCTGATTGTCCGGCCCCATGTGTCGGTGGTTTTCTCGGCCCCTGGTGGTCCGAGGTCGATCCCGCTGCACAGATTCATGCGCCAGGGCCTCCTACAGAAAATGCAGTTTGATTTATTGCGCTATCTGTAATAGCACCCGAGATATCACCAGATATATATTGGATTTATCCCTGACCCTGACAGTCCGACCCCATGAGACGGTGGTTTTCTCGGCCCCTGGTGGTCGGAGGTCGTTCCTGCTGCACATATTCATGTGCCAGGGCTTCCTGCAGACAATTCACTTTGGTTTATTGCGCTATCTGTAATAGCACCCGAGATATCACCAGATATATATTGGATTTTTCCCTGACCCTGAGTGTCCGGCCCCATGAGACGGTAGTTTTCTCGGCCCCTGGTGGTCCGCGGTCGTTCCCGCTGCACAGATTCATGTTCCAGGGCCTCCTGCAGATAATTCACTTTGGTTTATTGCGCTATCTCTAACAGCACCCGAGATATCACCAGATATATATTGGATTTTTCCCTGACCCTGCGTGTCCGACCCCATGAGACGGTAGTTTTCTCGGCCCCTGGTGGTCCGAGGTCGATCCCGCTGCACAGATTCATGCGCCAGGGCCTCCTGCAGACAATGCACCTTGGTTTATTATGCTATCTCTATTAGCACCCGAGATATCACCAGATATATATTGGAGTTTTCCCTGACCCTGACAGTCCGGCCCCATGTGTCTGTGGTTTTCTCGGCCCCTGGTGGTCCGAGGTCGTTCCCGCTGCACAGATTCATGCGCCAGGGCCCCCTGCAGATAATTCACTTTGGTTTAGTGCGCTGTCTGTAATAGCACCCGAGATATCACCAGATATATATTGGATTTTTCCCTGACCCTGAGTGTCCGATCCCATGAGACGGTGGTTTTCTCGGCCCCTGGTGTTCCGAGGACGATCCCGCTGAACAGATTCATGCGCTAGGGCCTCCTGCAGACAATGGACTTTGATTTATTGCGCTATCTGTAATAGCACCCGAGATATCACCAGATATATATTGGATTTATCCCTGACCCTGACAGTCCGACCCCATGAGACGGTGGTTTTCTCGGCCCCTGGTGGTCGGAGGTCGTTCCTGCTGCACATATTTATGCGCCAGGGCCTCCTGCAGATAATTCACTTTGGTTTATTGCGCTATCTCTAATAGCACCCGAGATATCACCAGATATATATTGGATTTTCCCCAGACCCTGAGTGTCCGGCCCCATGAGACGGTGGTTTTCTCGGCCCCTGGTGGTCCGAGGTCGTTCCCGCTGCACAGATTCATGCGCCAGGGCCTCCTGCAGATAATTCACTTTGGTTTATTGCGCTATCTGTAATAGCACCCAAGATATCACCAGATATATATTGGATTTTTCCCTGACCCTGAGTGTCCGACCCCATGAGACGGTGGTTTTCTCGGCCACTGGCGGTCCGAGGTTGTTCCCGCTGCACAGATTCATGCGCCAGGGCCTCCGGCAGACAACGCACGTTGGTTTATTATGCTATCTCTAATAGCACCCGAGATATCACCAGATATATATTGGATTTTTCCCTGACCCTGAGTGTCCGGCCCCATGAGACGGTAGTTTTCTCGGCCCCTGGTGGTCCGAGGTCGTTCCCGCTGCACAGATTCATGCGCTAGGGCCTCCTGCAGACAATGCACTTTGATTTATTACGCTATCTGTAATAGCACCCGAGATATCAGCAGATATATATTGGATTTTCCCCTGACCCTGAGTGTCCGGCCCCATGAGACGGTGGTTTTCTCGGCCTATGGTGGTCCGAGGTCGATCCCGGTGCACAGATTCATGCGTCAGGGCCTCCTATAGATTATTCACTCTGATTTATTGCCCTATCTCTAATAGCTCCCGAGATATCACCAGATATGTATTGGATTTTTCCCTGACCCTGACAGTCCGGCCCCATGTGTCGGAGGTTTTCTCGGCCCCTGGTGGTCCGAGGTCGTTCCCGCTGCACAGATTTATGCGCCAGGGCCGCCTGCAGATAATTCACTTTGGTTTAGTGCGCTATCTGTAACAGCACCCGAGATATCCCCAGATATATATAGGATTTTTCCCTGACCCTGAGCGTCCGGCCCCATGAGACGGTGATTTTCTCGGCCCCTGGTGGTCCAAGGTCGTTCCCGCTGCACAGATTCATGCGCCAGGGCCTCCTACAGACAATGCACTTTGATTTATTGCGCTACCTGTAATAGCACCCGAGATATCACCAGATATATATTGGATTTTTCCCTGACCCTGAGCGTCCGGCCCCATGAGAGGGTAGTTTTCTCGGCCCCTGGTGGTCCGAGGTCGTTCCCGCTGCACAGATGCATGCGACAGGGCCTCCTGCAGATAGTTCACTTTGGTTTATTGCGCTATCTCTAATAGCACCCGAGATATCCCCAGATATATATAGGATTTTCCGCTGACCCTGAGTGTCCGGCCCCATGAGTCGGTGGTTTTCTCGGACCCTGGTGGTCCGAGGTCGTTCCCGCTGTACAGATGCATGCGCCAGGGCCTCCTGCAGATAATTCACTTTGGTTTATTGCGCTATCTCTAATAGCACCCGAGATATCACCAGATATATATTGGATTTTCCCCTGACCCTGAGTGTCCGGCCCCATGAGACGGTGGTTTTCTCGGCCCCTGGTGGTCAGAGGTCGTTCCCGCTGCACAGATTCATGCACCAGGGCCTCCTGCAGATAATTCACCTTGGTTTATTGCGCTATCTGTAATAGCACCCAAGATATCACCAGATATATATTGGAGTTTTCCCTGACCCTGACAGTCCGGCCCCATGTGCCTGTGGTTTTCTCGGCCCTTGGTGGTCCGAGGTCGTTCCCGCTGCACAGATTCATGCTCCAGGGCCCCCTGCAGATAATTCACTTTGGTTTAGTGCGCTGTCTGTAATAGCACCCGAGATATCACCAGATATATATTGGATTTTTCCCTGACCCTGAGTGTCCGATCCCATGAGACGGTGGTTTTCTCGGCCCCTGGTGTTCCGAGGACGATCCCGCTGAACAGATTCATGCGCTAGGGCCTCCTGCAGACAATGGACTTTGATTTATTGCGCTATCTGTAATAGCACCCGAGATATCACCAGATATATATTGGATTTTCCCTGACCCTGATTGTCCGGCCCCATGTGTCGGTGGTTTTCTCGGCCCCTGGTGGTCCGAGGTCGATCCCGCTGCACAGATTCATGCGCCAGGGCCTCCTACAGAAAATGCAGTTTGATTTATTGCGCTATCTGTAATAGCACCCGAGATATCACCAGATATATATTGGATTTATCCCTGACCCTGACAGTCCGACCCCATGAGACGGTGGTTTTCTCGGCCCCTGGTGGTCGGAGGTCGTTCCTGCTGCACATATTCATGTGCCAGGGCTTCCTGCAGACAATTCACTTTGGTTTATTGCGCTATCTGTAATAGCACCCGAGATATCACCAGATATATATTGGATTTTTCCCTGACCCTGAGTGTCCGGCCCCATGAGACGGTAGTTTTCTCGGCCCCTGGTGGTCCGCGGTCGTTCCCGCTGCACAGATTCATGTTCCAGGGCCTCCTGCAGATAATTCACTTTGGTTTATTGCGCTATCTCTAACAGCACCCGAGATATCACCAGATATATATTGGATTTTTCCCTGACCCTGCGTGTCCGACCCCATGAGACGGTAGTTTTCTCGGCCCCTGGTGGTCCGAGGTCGATCCCGCTGCACAGATTCATGCGCCAGGGCCTCCTGCAGACAATGCACCTTGGTTTATTATGCTATCTCTATTAGCACCCGAGATATCACCAGATATATATTGGAGTTTTCCCTGACCCTGACAGTCCGGCCCCATGTGTCTGTGGTTTTCTCGGCCCCTGGTGGTCCGAGGTCGTTCCCGCTGCACAGATTCATGCGCCAGGGCCCCCTGCAGATAATTCACTTTGGTTTAGTGCGCTGTCTGTAATAGCACCCGAGATATCACCAGATATATATTGGATTTTTCCCTGACCCTGAGTGTCCGATCCCATGAGACGGTGGTTTTCTCGGCCCCTGGTGTTCCGAGGACTATCCCGCTGAACAGATTCATGCGCTAGGGCCTCCTGCAGACAATGGACTTTGATTTATTGCGCTATCTGTAATAGCACCCGAGATATCACCAGATATATATTGGATTTATCCCTGACCCTGACAGTCCGACCCCATGAGACGGTGGTTTTCTCGGCCCCTGGTGGTCGGAGGTCGTTCCTGCTGCACATATTTATGCGCCAGGGCCTCCTGCAGATAATTCACTTTGGTTTATTGCGCTATCTCTAATAGCACCCGAGATATCACCAGATATATATTGGATTTTCCCCAGACCCTGAGTGTCCGGCCCCATGAGACGGTGGTTTTCTCGGCCCCTGGTGGTCCGAGGTCGTTCCCGCTGCACAGATTCATGCGCCAGGGCCTCCTGCAGATAATTCACTTTGGTTTATTGCGCTATCTGTAATAGCACCCAAGATATCACCAGATATATATTGGATTTTTCCCTGACCCTGAGTGTCCGACCCCATGAGACGGTGGTTTTCTCGGCCACTGGCGGTCCGAGGTTGTTCCCGCTGCACAGATTCATGCGCCAGGGCCTCCGGCAGACAACGCACGTTGGTTTATTATGCTATCTCTAATAGCACCCGAGATATCACCAGATATATATTGGATTTTTCCCTGACCCTGAGTGTCCGGCCCCATGAGACGGTAGTTTTCTCGGCCCCTGGTGGTCCGAGGTCGTTCCCGCTGCACAGATTCATGCGCTAGGGCCTCCTGCAGACAATGCACTTTGATTTATTACGCTATCTGTAATAGCACCCGAGATATCAGCAGATATATATTGGATTTTCCCCTGACCCTGAGTGTCCGGCCCCATGAGACGGTGGTTTTCTCGGCCTATGGTGGTCCGAGGTCGATCCCGGTGCACAGATTCATGCGTCAGGGCCTCCTATAGATTATTCACTCTGATTTATTGCCCTATCTCTAATAGCTCCCGAGATATCACCAGATATGTATTGGATTTTTCCCTGACCCTGACAGTCCGGCCCCATGTGTCGGAGGTTTTCTCGGCCCCTGGTGGTCCGAGGTCGTTCCCGCTGCACAGATTTATGCGCCAGGGCCGCCTGCAGATAATTCACTTTGGTTTAGTGCGCTATCTGTAACAGCACCCGAGATATCCCCAGATATATATAGGATTTTTCCCTGACCCTGAGCGTCCGGCCCCATGAGACGGTGATTTTCTCGGCCCCTGGTGGTCCAAGGTCGTTCCCGCTGCACAGATTCATGCGCCAGGGCCTCCTACAGACAATGCACTTTGATTTATTGCGCTACCTGTAATAGCACCCGAGATATCACCAGATATATATTGGATTTTTCCCTGACCCTGAGCGTCCGGCCCCATGAGAGGGTAGTTTTCTCGGCCCCTGGTGGTCCGAGGTCGTTCCCGCTGCACAGATGCATGCGACAGGGCCTCCTGCTGATAATTCACTTTGGTTTATTGCGCTATCTGTAATAGCACCCGAGATATCACCAGATATATATTGGATTTTTCCCTGACCCTGAGTGTCCGGCCCCATGAGACGGTAGTTTTCTCGGCCCCTGGTGGTCCGCGGTCGTTCCCGCTGCACAGATTCATGTTCCAGGGCCTCCTGCAGATAATTCACTTTGGTTTATTGCGCTATCTCTAACAGCACCCGAGATATCACCAGATATATATTGGATTTTTCCCTGACCCTGAGTGTCCGACCCCATGAGACGGTAGTTTTCTCGGCCCCTGGTGGTCCGAGGTCGATCCCGCTGCACAGATTCATGCGCCAGGGCCTCCTGCAGACAATGCACCTTGGTTTATTATGCTATCTCTATTAGCACCCGAGATATCACCAGATATATATTGGAGTTTTCCCTGACCCTGACAGTCCGGCCCCATGTGTCTGTGGTTTTCTCGGCCCCTGGTGGTCCGAGGTCGTTCCCGCTGCACAGATTCATGCGCCAGGGCCCCCTGCAGATAATTCACTTTGGTTTATTGCGCTATCTGTAATAGCACCCGAGATATCACCAGATATATATTGGATTTTTCCCTGACCCTGAGTGTCCGGCCCCATGCGACGGTAGTTTTCTCGGCCCCTGGTGGTCCGAGGTCGTTCCCGCTGCACAGATTCATGTTGCAGGGCCTCCTGCAGATAATTCACTTTGGTTTATTGCGCTATCTCTAATAGCACCCGAGATATCACCAGATATATATTGGATTTTTCCCTGACCCTGAGTGTCCGACTCCATGAGACGGTGGTTTTCTCGGCCCGTGGTGGTCCGAGATCGTTCCCGCTGCACAGATTCATGTTCCAGGGCCTCCTGCAGATAATTCACTTTGGTTTATTGCGCTATCTCTAATAGCACCCGAGATATCACCAGATATATATTGAACTTTCCCCGACCCTGAGTGTCCGGCCCCATGTGTCGGTGGTTTTCTCGGCCCCTGGTGGTCCGAGGTCGATCTCGCTGCACAGATTCATGCGCCAGGGCCTCCTACATACAATGCACTTTGATTTATTGCGCTATCTGTAATAGCACCCGAGATATCACTAGATATATATTGGATTTCCCCTGACCCTGACAGTCCGGCCCCATGAGACGGTAGTTTTCTCGGCCCCTGGTGGCCCGAGGTCGATCCCGCTGCACAGATTCATGCGCCGGGGCCTCCTACAGAGAATGCAGTTTGATTTATTGCGCTATCTGTAATAGCACCCGAGATATCAGCAGATATATATTGGATTTATCCCTGACCCTGACAGTCCGACCCCACATGTCGGTGGTTTTCTCGGCCCCTGGTGGTCGGAGGTCGTTCCCGCTGCACAGATTCATGCGCCAGGGCTTCCTGCAGACAAATCACTTTGGTTTATTGCGCTATCTGTAATAGCACGCGAGATATCACCAGATATATGCTGGATTTTTACATGACCCTGGGTGACGGATTCCGAATATCTGTAATTTTCTCGGCGCCTGGTGGTCCGAGGTCGTTCCCGCTGCACAGATTCATATGCCAGTGCCTCCTACAGACAATGCACTTTGATTTATTGCGCTATCTGTAATAGCACCCGAGATATCACCAGATATATATTGGATTTTCCCCTGACCCTGATTGTCCGGCCCCACGTGTCGGTGGTTTTCTCGGCCCCTGGTGGTCCGAGGTCGATCCCGCTGCACAGATTCATGCGCCAGGGCCTCCTACAGAAAATGCAGTTTGATTTATTGCGCTATCTGTAATAGCACCCGAGATATCACTAGATATATATTGGATTTCCCCTGACCCTGACAGTCCGACCCCACGTGTCGGTGGTTTTCTCGGCCCCTGGTGGTCGGAGGTCGTTCCCGCTGCACAGATTCATGCGCCAGGGCTTCCTGCAGACAATTCACTTTGGTTTATTGCGCTATCTGTAATAGCACGCGAGATATCACCAGATATATGCTGGATTTTTACATGACGCTGGGTGACGGATTCCGAATATCTGTAATTTTCTCGGCGCCTGGTGGTCCGAGGTCGTTCCTGCTGCACAGATTCATTCGCCAGTGCCTCCTACAGACAATGCACTTTGATTTATTGCGCTATCTCTAATAGCACCCGAGATATCACCAGATATATATTGCATTTTTCCCTGACCCTGACACTCCGGCCCCATGAGACGGCGATTTTCTCGGCCCGTGGTGGTCCGAGGTCGATTCCGCTGCACAGATTCATGCGCCAGGGCCTCCTACAGGCAATGCACTTTGATTTATTGCGCTATCTCTAATAGCACCCGAGATATCACCAGATATATATTGGATTTTTCCTTGAACCTGAAAGTCCGGCCCCATGTGTCTGTGGTTTTCTCGGCCCCTGGTGGTCCGAGGTCGTTCCCGCTGCACAGATTCATGCGCCAGGGCCCCCTGCAGATAATTCACTTTGGTTTAGTGCGCTGTCTGTAATAGCACCCGAGATATCACCAGATATATATTGGATTTTTTCCTGACCCTGAGTTTCCGATCCCATGAGACGGTGGTTTTCTCGGCCCCTGGTGGTCCGAGGACGATCCCGCTGCACAGATTCATGCGCTAGGGCCTCCTGCAGACAATGGACTTTGATTTATTGCGCTATCTGTAATAGCATCCGAGATATCACCAGATATATATTGGATTTTCCCCTGACCCTGAGTGTCCGGCCCCATGAGACGGTGGTTTTCTCGGCCCCTGGTGGTCGGAGGTCGTTCCCGCTGCACAGATTCATGCGCCAGGACTTCCTGCAGACAATTCACTTTGGTTTATTGCGCTATCTGTAATAGCACGCGAGATATCACCAGATATATGCTGGATTTTTACATGACCCTGACTGTCCGATCCCATGAGACGGTGGTTTTCTCGGCCCCTGGTGGTCCGAGGTCGATCCCGCTGCACAGAATCATGCGCTAGAGCCTCCTGCAGACAATGGACTTTGATTTATTGGGCTATCTGTAATAGCATCCGAGATATCACCAGATATATATTGGATTTTCCCCTGACCCTGAGTGTCCGGCCGCATGAGTCGGTGGTTTCCTAGGCCCCTGGTGGTCCGAGCTCGTTCGCGCTGCACAGATTCATATGCCAGGGCCTCCTACAGACAATGCACTTTGATTTATTGCGCTATCTCTAATAGCACCCGAGATATCACCAGATATATATTGGATTTTCCCCTGACCCTGATTGTCCGGCCCCATGTGTCGGTGGTTTTCTCGGCCCCTGGTGGTCCGAGGTCGATCCCGCTGCACAGATTCATGCGCCAGGGCCTCCTACAGAAAATGCAGTTTGATTTATTGCGCTATCTGTAATAGCACCCGAGATATCACTAGATATATATTGGATTTCCCCTGACCCTGACAGTCCGGCCCCATGAGACGGTAGTTTTCTCGGCCCCTGGTGGTCCGAGGTCGATCCCGCTGCACAGATTCATGCGCCAGGGCCTCCTACAGAAAATGCAGTTTGATCTATTGCGCTATCTGTAATAGCACCCGAGATATCACCAGATATATATTGGATTTATCCCTGACCCTGACAGTCCGACCCCATGAGACGGTGGTTTTCTCGGCCCCTGGTGGTCGGAGGTCGTTCCCGCTGCACAGATTCATGCGCCAGGGCTTCCTGCAGACAATTCACTTTGGTTTATTGCGCTATCTGTAATAGCACGCGAGATATCACCAGATATATGCTGGATTTTTACATGACCCTGACTGTCCGATCCCATGAGACGGTGGTTTTCTCGGCCCCTGGTGGTCCGAGGTCGATCCCGCTGCACAGAATCATGCGCTAGAGCCTCCTGCAGACAATGGACTTTGATTTATTGGGCTATCTGTAATAGCATCCGAGATATCACCAGATATATATTGGATTTTCCCCTGACCCTGAGTGTCCGGCCGCATGAGTCGGTGGTTTCCTAGGCCCCTGGTGGTCCGAGCTCGTTCGCGCTGCACAGATTCATATGCCAGGGCCTCCTACAGACAATGCACTTTGATTTATTGCGCTATCTCTAATAGCACCCGAGATATCTCCAGATATATATTGGATTTTCCCCTGACCCTGATTGTCCGGCCCCATGTGTCGGTGGTTTTCTCGGCCCCTGGTGGTCCGAGGTCGATCCCGCTGCACAGATTCATGCGCCAAGACCTCCTACAGACAATGCACTTTGATTTATTGCGCTATCTGTAATATCACCCGAGATATCACCAGATATATATTTGATTTTACCCTGACCCTGAGTGTCCGATCCCATGAGACGGTGGTTTTCTCGGCCCCTGGTGGTCCGAGGACGATCCCGCTGCACAGATTCATGCGCTAGGGCCTCCTGCAGACAATGCAATTTGATTTATTGCGCTATCTCTAATAGCACCCGAGATATCGCCAGATATGTATTGGATTTTCCCCTGACCCTGACACTCCGGCCCCATGAGACGGTGATTTTCTCGGCCCGTGGTGGTCCGAGGTCGATCCCGCTGCACAGATTCATGCGCCAGGGCCTCCTACAGGCAATGCACTTTGATTTATTGCGCTATCTGTAATAGCACGCGAGATATCACCAGATATATGCTGGATTTTTACATGACCCTCGGTGACGGATTCCGAATATCTGTTATTTTCTCGGCGCCTGGTGGTCCGAGGTCGTTCCTGCTGCACAGATTCATTCGCCAGTGCCCCCTACAGACAATGCACTTTGATTTATTGCGCTATCTCTAATAGCACCCGAGATATCACCAGATATATATTGCATTTTTCCCTGACCCTGACACTCCGGCCCCATGAGACGGTGATTTTCTCGGCCCGTGGTGGTCCGAGGTCGATCCCGCTGCACATATTCATGCGCCAGGGCCTCCTACAGACAATGCACTTTGATTTATTGCGCTATCTCTAATACCACCCGAGATATCACCAGATATATATTGGATTTTTCCCTGACCCTGAGAGTCCGGCCTCATGAGAACGTGATTTTCTCGGCCCCTGGTGGTCTGAGGTCGATCCCGCTGCACAGATTCATGCGCCAGGGCCTCCCACAGACAATGCACTTTGATTTATTGCGCTATCTGTAATAGCACCCGAGATATCACCAGATATATATTGGATTTTTCCCTGACCCTGAGTGTCCCATCCCATGAGACGGTGGTTCTCTCGGCCCCTGCTGTTCCGAGGTCGTTCCCGCTGCACAGATTCATGCGCCAGTGCCTCCTACAGACAGTGCACTTTGGTTTATTGCGCTATCTCTAATAGCACCCGAGATATCACCAGATATATGCTGGATTTTTACATGACGCTGGGTGACGGATTCCGAATATCTGTAATTTTCTCGGCGCCTGGTGGTCCGAGGTCGTTCCTGCTGCACAGACTCATTCGCCAGTGCCTCCTACAGACAATGCACTTTGATTTATTGCGCTATCTCTAATAGCACCTGAGATATCACCAGATATATATTGCATTTTTCCCTGACCCTGACACTCCGGCCCCATGAGACGGCGATTTTCTCGGCCCGTGGTGGTCCGAGGTCGATCCCGCTGCACAGATTCATGCGCCAGGGCCTCCTACAGACAATGCACTTTGATTTATTGCGCTATCTCTAATAGCACCCGAGATATCACCAGATATATATTGGATTTTTCCTTGAACCTGAAAGTCCGGCCCCATGTGTCTGTGGTTTTCTCGGCCCCTGGTGGTCCGAGGTCGTTCCCGCTGCACAGATTCATGCGCCAGGGCCCCCTGCAGATAATTCACTTTGGTTTAGTGCGCTGTCTGTAATAGCACCCGAGATATCACCAGATATATATTGGATTTTTTCCTGACCCTGAGTTTCCGATCCCATGAGACGGTGGTTTTCTCGGCCCCTGGTGGTCCGAGGACGATCCCGCTGCACAGATTCATGCGCTAGGGCCTCCTGCAGACAATGGACTTTGATTTATTGCGCTATCTGTAATAGCATCCGAGATATCACCAGATATATATTGGATTTTCCCCTGACCCTGAGTGTCCGGCCCCATGAGACGGTAGTTTTCTCGGCACCTGGAGGTCCGAGGTCGATCCCGCTGCACAGATTCATGCGCCAGGGCCTCCTACAGAAAACGCAGTATGATTTATTACGCTATCTGTAATAGCACCCGAGATATCACCAGATATATATTGGATTTTTCCTTGACGCTGACAGTCCGACCCCATGAGACGGTGGTTTTCTCGGCCCCTGGTGGTCGGAGGTCGTTCCCGCTGTACAGATTCATGCGCCAGGGCTTCCTGCAGACAATTCGCTTTGGTTTATTGGGCTATCTGTAATAGCATCCGAGATATCACCAGACATATATTGTATTTTTCCCTGACCCTGAGTGACCCACCCCATGAGACGGTGGTTCTCTCGGCCCCTGCAGGTCCGAGGTCGTTCCCGCTGCACAGATTCATGCGCCAGTGCCTGCTACAGACAATGCACTTTGGTTTATTGCGCTATCTCTAATAGCACCCGAGATATCACCAGATATATATTGGATTTTTCCTTGACCCTGACAGTGCGGCCCCATGAGACGGTGATTTTCTCGGCCCCTGGTGGTCCGAGGTCGTTCCCACTGCACAGTTTCATGCGCTAGGGCCTCCTGCAGACAATGCACTTTGATTTATTGCGCTATCTGTAATAGCAGCCGAGATATCACCAGATTTATATTGGATTTTTCCCTGACCCTGTGTGTCCGACCCCATGAGGCGGTGGTTTTCTCGGCCCCTGGTGGTGTGAGGCCGTTCCCGCTGCACAGATTCATGCGCCAGGGCGTCCTGCAGACAATGCACCTTGGTTTATTATGCTATCTCTATTAGCACCCGTGATATCACCAGATATATATTGGAGTTTTCCCTGACCCTGACAGTCCGGCCCCATGAGACGGTGATTTTCTCGGCCCCTGGTGGTCCGAGCTCGATCCCGCTGCACAGATTCATGCGCCAGGGCCTCCTGCAGATAATTCACTTTGGTTTATTGCGCTATCTCTAATAGCACCCGAGATATCACCAGATATATATTGGATTTTTCCCTGACCCTGAGTGTCCGACTCCATGAGACGGTGGTTTTCTCGGCCCCTGGTGGTCCGAGGTCGATCCCGCTGCACAGATACATGCGCCAGGGCCTCCTACAGAAAATGCAGTTTGATTTATTGCGCTATCTGTAATAGCACCCGAGATATCAATAGATATATATTGGATTTTCCCCTGACCATGTGTGTCCGGCCCCATGAGACGGTGGTTTTCTCGGCCCGTGGTGGTCCGAGATCGTTCCCGCTGCACAGATTCATGTTCCAGGGCCTCCTGCAGATAATTCACTTTGGTTTATTGCGCTATCTCTAATAGCACCCGAGATATCACCAGATATATATTGAATTTTTCCCCGACCCTGAGTGTCCGGCCCCATGTGTCGGTGGTTTTCTCGGCCCCTGGTGGTCCGAGGTCGATCTCGCTGCACAGATTCATGCGCCAGGGCCTCCTACAGAAAATGCAGTTTGATTTATTGCGCTATCTGTAATAGCACCCGAGATATAACTAGATATATATGGGATTTCCCCTGACCCTGACAGTCCGGCCCCATGAGACGGTAGTTTTCTCGGCCCCTGGTGGTCCCCGGTCGATCCCGCTGCACAGATTCATGCGCCAGGGCCTCCTACAGACAATGCACTTTGGTTTATTGCGCTATCTGTAATAGCACGCGAGATATCACCAGATATATGCTGGATTTTTACATGACCCTGGGTGACGGATTCCGAATATCTGTAATTTTCTCGGCGCCTGGTGGTCCGATGTCGTTCCTGCTGCACAGATTCATTCGCCAGTGCCTCCTACAGACAATGCACTTTGATTTATTGCGCTATCTCTAATAGCACCCGAGATATCACCAGATATATATTGCATTTTTCCCTGACCCTGACACTCCGGCCCCATGAGACGGTGATTTTCTCGGCCCGTGGTGGTCCGAGGTCGATCCCGCTGCACAGATTCATGCGCCAGGGCCTCCTACAGACAATGCACTTTGATTTATTGCGCTATCTCTAATAGCACCCGAGATATCACCAGATATATATTGGATTTTTCCTTGACCCTGACAGTCCGGCCCCATGTGTCGATGGTTTTCTCGGTCCCTCGTGGTCCGAGGTCGATCCCGCTGCACAGATTCATGCGACAGTGCCTCCTGCAGATAATTCACTTTGGTTTATTGCGCTATCTCTAATAGCACCCGAGATATCACCAGATATATATTGGATTTTTCCCTGACCCTGAGTGTCCGGCCCCATGAGACGGTAGTTTTCTCGGCCCCTGGTGGACCGAGGTCGTTCCCGCTGCACAGATTCATGTTCCATGGCCTCCTGCAGATAGTTCACTTTGGTTTATTGCGCTATCTCTAATAGCACCCGAGATATCACCAGATATATATCGGAATTTTCCATGACCCTGAGTGTCCGACTCCATGAGACGGTGGTTTTCTCGGCCCCTGGTGGTCCGAGGTCGTTCCCGCTGCACAGATTCATGCGCCAAGGCCTCGTGCAGACAATGCACCTTGGTTTATTATGCTATATCTAATAGCACCCGAGATATCACCAGATATATATTGGATTTTCCCCTGACCCTGAACGTCCGGCCCCATGTGTCGGTGGTTTTCTCGGCCCCTGGTGGTTCGAGGTCGATCCCGCTGCACAGAATCATGCGCCAGGGCCTCCTACAGACAATGCACTTTGATTTATTGCGCTATCTGTAATAGCACCCGAGATATCACCAGATATATATTGGACTTTTCCTTGATCCTGACAGTTCGGCCCCATGAGACGGTGATTTTCTCGGCCCCTGGTGGTCCGAGGTCGTTCCCGCTGCACAGATTCATGCGCCACGGCCTCCTACAGACAATGCACTTTGATTTATTGCGCTATCTGGAATAGCACCCGAGATATCACCAGATATATATTGGATTTTTCCCTGACCCTGAGTGTCCGACCCCATGAGACGGTGGTTTTCTCGGCCCCTGGTGGTACGAGGTCGTTCCCGCTGCACAGATTCATGCGCCAGGGCCTCCTACAGAAAATGCAGTTTGATTTATTGCGCTATCTGTAATAGCACCCGAGATATCACTAGATATATATTGGATTTCCCCTGACCCTGACAGTCCGGCCCCATGAGACGGTAGTTTTCTCGGCCCCTGGTGGTCCGAGGTCGATCCCGCTGCACAGATTCATGCGCCAGGGCCTCCTACAGACAATGCACTTTGATTTATTGCGCTATCTGTAATAGCACCCGAGATATCACCAGATATATATTGGATTTTCCCCTGACCCTGATTGTCCGGCCCCATGTGTCGGTGGTTTTCTCGGCCCCTGGTATTCCGAGGTCGATCCCGCGGCACAGATTTATGCGCCAGGGCCGCCTCCAGATAATTCACTTTGGTTTAGTGCGCTATCTGTAACAGCACCCGAGATATCCCCAGATATATATTGAATTTTTCCCCGACCCTGAGTGTCCGGCCCCATGTGTCGGTGGTTTTCTCGGCCCCTGGTGGTCCGAGGTCGATCCCGCTGCACAGATTCATGCGCCAGGGCCTCCTACAGAAAATGCAGTTTGATTTATTGCGCTATCTGTAATAGCACCCGAGATATCACCAGATATATATTGGATTTTTCGTGACCCTGAGCGTCCGGCCCCATGAGACGGTAGTTTTCTCGGCCCCTGGAGGTCCGAGGTCGTTCCCGCTGCACCGATTCATGCGCTAGGTCCTCCTGCAGACGATGCACTTTGATTTATTGCGCTATCTCTAATAGCACCCGAGATATCACCAGATATATATTGCATTTTTCCCTGACCCTGACACTCCGGCCCCATGAGACGGTGATTTTCTCGGCCCGTGGTGGTCCGAGGTCGATCCCGCTGCACAGATACATGCGCCAGGGCCTCCTATAGATAATTCACTTTGGTTTATTGCGCTATCTGTAATAGCACCCGAGATATCACCAGATATATATTGGATTTTCCCCTGACCCTGATTGTCCGGCCCCATGTGTCGGTGGTTTTCTCGGCCCCTGGTGGTCCGAGCTCGATCCCGCTGCACAGATTCATGCGCCAGGGCCTCCTACAGAAAATGCTGTTTGATTTATTGCGCTATCTGTAATAGCACCCGAGATATCACCAGATATATATTGGATTTTTCCTGACCCTGAGCGTCCGGCCCCATGAGACGGTAGTTTCCTCGGCCCGTGGTGGTCCGAGGTCGTTCCCGCTGCACGGATTCATGCGCTAGGGCCTCCTGCAGACAATGCACTTTGATTTATTGCGCTATCTCTAATAGCACCCGAGATATCACCAGATATATATTGGATTTTTCCCTGACCCTGAGTGTCCGATCCCATGAAACGGTGGTTTTCTCGGCCCCTGGTGGTCCGAGGACGATCCCGCTGCACAGATTCATGCGCTAGGCCCTCCTGCAGACAATGGACTTTGATTTATTGCGCTATCTGTAATAGCATCCGAGATATCACCAGATATATATTGGATTTTCCCCTGACCCTGAGTGTCCGGCCCCATGAGACGGTAGTTTTCTCGGCACCTGGAGGTCCGAGGTCGATCCCGCTGCACAGATTCATGCGCCAGGGCCCCCTACAGAAAACGCAGTATGATTTATTACGCTATCTGTAATAGCACCCGAGATATCACCAGATATATATTGGATTTTTCCTTGACGCTGACAGTCCGACCCCATGAGACGGTGGTTTTCTCGGCCCCTGGTGGTCGGAGGTCGTTCCCGCTGTACAGATTCATGCGCCAGGGCTTCCTGCAGACAATTCGCTTTGGTTTATTGGGCTATCTGTAATAGCATCCGAGATATCACCAGACATATATTGTATTTTTCCCTGACCCTGAGTGTCCCACCCCATGAGACGGTGGTTCTCTCGGCCCCTGCAGGTCCGAGGTCGTTCCCGCTGCACAGATTCATGCGCCAGTGCCTGCTACAGACAATGCACTTTGGTTTATTGCGCTATCTCTAATAGCACCCGAGATATCACCAGATATATATTGGATTTTTCCTTGACCCTGACAGTGCGGCCCCATGAGACGGTGATTTTCTCGGCCCCTGGTGGTCCGAGGTCGTTCCCACTGCACAGTTTCATGCGCTAGGGCCTCCTGCAGACAATGCACTTTGATTTATTGCGCTATCTGTAATAGCAGCCGAGATATCACCAGATTTATATTGGATTTTTCCCTGACCCTGTGTGTCCGACCCCATGAGACGGTGGTTTTCTCGGCCCCTGGTGGTGTGAGGCCGTTCCCGCTGCACAGATTCATGCGCCAGGGCGTCCTGCAGACAATGCACCTTGGTTTATTATGCTATCTCTATTAGCACCCGTGATATCACCAGATATATATTGGAGTTTTCCCTGACCCTGACAGTCCGGCCCCATGAGACGGTGATTTTCTCGGCCCCTGGTGGTCCGAGCTCGATCCCGCTGCACAGATTCATGCGCCAGGGCCTCCTGCAGACAATGCACCTTGGTTTATTATGCTATCTCTATTAGCACCCGAGATATCACCAGATATATATTGGAGTTTTCCCTGACCCTGACAGTCCGGCCCCATGTGTCTGTGGTTTTCTCGGCCCCTGGTGGTCCGAGGTCGTTCCCGCTGCACAGATTCATGCGCCAGGGCCCCCTGCAGATAATTCACTTTGGTTTAGTGCGCTGTCTGTAATAGCACCCGAGATATCACCAGATATATATTGGATTTTTCCCTGACCCTGAGTGTCCGATCCCATGAGACGGTGGTTTTCTCGGCCCCTGGTGTTCCGAGGACGATCCCGCTGAACAGATTCATGCGCTAGGGCCTCCTGCAGACAATGGACTTTGATTTATTGCGCCATCTGTAATAGCACCCGAGATATCACCAGATATATATTGGATTTATCCCTGACCCTGACAGTCCGACCCCATGAGACGGTGGTTTTCTCGGCCCCTGGTGGTCGGAGGTCGTTCCTGCTGCACATATTCATGCGCCAGGGCTTCCTGCAGACAATTCACTTTGGTTTATTGCGCTATCTGTAATAGCACCCGAGATATCACCAGATATATATTGGATTTTTCCCTGACCCTGAGTGTCCGGCCCCATGCGACGGTAGTTTTCTCGGCCCCTGGTGGTCCGAGGTCGTTCCCGCTGCACAGGTTCATGTTGCAGGGCCTCCTGCAGATAATTCACTTTGGTTTATTGCGCTATCTCTAATAGCACCCGAGATATCACCAGATATATATTGGATTTTTCCCTGACCCTGAGTGTCCGACTCCATGAGACGGTGGTTTTCTCGGCCCCTGGTGGTCCGAGGTCGATCCCGCTGCACAGATACATGCGCCAGGGCCTCCTACAGAAAATGCAGTTTGATTTATTGCGCTATCTGTAATAGCACCCGAGATATAACTAGATATATATGGGATTTCCCCTGACCCTGACAGTCCGGCCCCATGAGACGGTAGTTTTCTCGGCCCCTGGTGGTCCCCGGTCGATCCCGCTGCACAGATTCATGCGCCAGGGCCTCCTACAGACAATGCACTTTGGTTTATTGCGCTATCTGTAATAGCACGCGAGATATCACCAGATATATGCTGGATTTTTACATGACCCTGGGTGACGGATTCCGAATATCTGTAATTTTCTCGGCGCCTGGTGGTCCGATGTCGTTCCTGCTGCACAGATTCATTCGCCAGTGCCTCCTACAGACAATGCACTTTGATTTATTGCGCTATCTCTAATAGCACCCGAGATATCACCAGATATATATTGCATTTTTCCCTGACCCTGACACTCCGGCCCCATGAGACGGTGATTTTCTCGGCCCGTGGTGGTCCGAGGTCGATCCCGCTGCACAGATTCATGCGCCAGGGCCTCCTACAGACAATGCACTTTGATTTATTGCGCTATCTCTAATAGCACCCGAGATATCACCAGATATATATTGGATTTTTCCTTGACCCTGACAGTCCGGCCCCATGTGTCGATGGTTTTCTCGGTCCCTCGTGGTCCGAGGTCGATCCCGCTGCACAGATTCATGCGACAGTGCCTCCTGCAGATAATTCACTTTGGTTTATTGCGCTATCTCTAATAGCACCCGAGATATCACCAGATATATATTGGATTTTTCCCTGACCCTGAGTGTCCGGCCCCATGAGACGGTAGTTTTCTCGGCCCCTGGTGGACCGAGGTCGTTCCCGCTGCACAGATTCATGTTCCATGGCCTCCTGCAGATAGTTCACTTTGGTTTATTGCGCTATCTCTAATAGCACCCGAGATATCACCAGATATATATCGGAATTTTCCCTGACCCTGAGTGTCCGACTCCATGAGACGGTGGTTTTCTCGGCCCCTGGTGGTCCGAGGTCGTTCCCGCTGCACAGATTCATGCGCCAAGGCCTCGTGCAGACAATGCACCTTGGTTTATTATGCTATATCTAATAGCACCCGAGATATCACCAGATATATATTGGATTTTCCCCTGACCCTGAACGTCCGGCCCCATGTGTCGGTGGTTTTCTCGGCCCCTGGTGGTTCGAGGTCGATCCCGCTGCACAGAATCATGCGCCAGGGCCTCCTACAGACAATGCACTTTGATTTATTGCGCTATCTGTAATAGCACCCGAGATATCACCAGATATATATTGGACTTTTCCTTGATCCTGACAGTTCGGCCCCATGAGACGGTGATTTTCTCGGCCCCTGGTGGTCCGAGGTCGTTCCCGCTGCACAGATTCATGCGCCACGGCCTCCTACAGACAATGCGCTTTGATTTATTGCGCTATCTGGAATAGCACCCGAGATATCACCAGATATATATTGGATTTTTCCCTGACCCTGAGTGTCCGACCCCATGAGACGGTGGTTTTCTCGGCCCCTGGTGGTACGAGGTCGTTCCCGCTGCACAGATTCATGCGCCAGGGCCTCCTACAGAAAATGCAGTTTGATTTATTGCGCTATCTGTAATAGCACCCGAGATATCACTAGATATATATTGGATTTCCCCTGACCCTGACAGTCCGGCCCCATGTGTCGATGGTTTTCTCGGTCCCTCGTGGTCCGAGGTCGATCCCGCTGCACAGATTCATGCGACAGTGCCTCCTGCAGATAATTCACTTTGGTTTATTGCGCTATCTCTAATAGCACCCGAGATATCACCAGATATATATTGGATTTTTCCCTGACCCTGAGTGTCCGGCCCCATGAGACGGTAGTTTTCTCGGCCCCTGGTGGACCGAGGTCGTTCCCGCTGCACAGATTCATGTTCCATGGCCTCCTGCAGATAGTTCACTTTGGTTTATTGCGCTATCTCTAATAGCACCCGAGATATCACCAGATATATATCGGAATTTTCCCTGACCCTGAGTGTCCGACTCCATGAGACGGTGGTTTTCTCGGCCCCTGGTGGTCCGAGGTCGTTCCCGCTGCACAGATTCATGCGCCAAGGCCTCGTGCAGACAATGCACCTTGGTTTATTATGCTATATCTAATAGCACCCGAGATATCACCAGATATATATTGGATTTTCCCCTGACCCTGAACGTCCGGCCCCATGTGTCGGTGGTTTTCTCGGCCCCTGGTGGTTCGAGGTCGATCCCGCTGCACAGAATCATGCGCCAGGGCCTCCTACAGACAATGCACTTTGATTTATTGCGCTATCTGTAATAGCACCCGAGATATCACCAGATATATATTGGACTTTTCCTTGATCCTGACAGTTCGGCCCCATGAGACGGTGATTTTCTCGGCCCCTGGTGGTCCGAGGTCGTTCCCGCTGCACAGATTCATGCGCCACGGCCTCCTACAGACAATGCACTTTGATTTATTGCGCTATCTGGAATAGCACCCGAGATATCACCAGATATATATTGGATTTTTCCCTGACCCTGAGTGTCCGACCCCATGAGACGGTGGTTTTCTCGGCCCCTGGTGGTACGAGGTCGTTCCCGCTGCACAGATTCATGCGCCAGGGCCTCCTACAGAAAATGCAGTTTGATTTATTGCGCTATCTGTAATAGCACCCGAGATATCACTAGATATATATTGGATTTCCCCTGACCCTGACAGTCCGGCCCCATGAGACGGTAGTTTTCTCGGCCCCTGGTGGTCCGAGGTCGATCCCGCTGCACAGATTCATGCGCCAGGGCCTCCTACAGACAATGCACTTTGATTTATTGCGCTATCTGTAATAGCACCCGAGATATCACCAGATATATATTGGATTTTCCCCTGACCCTGATTGTCCGGCCCCATGTGTCGGTGGTTTTCTCGGCCCCTGGTATTCCGAGGTCGATCCCGCGGCACAGATTTATGCGCCAGGGCCGCCTCCAGATAATTCACTTTGGTTTAGTGCGCTATCTGTAACAGCACCCGAGATATCCCCAGATATATATTGAATTTTTCCCCGACCCTGAGTGTCCGGCCCCATGTGTCGGTGGTTTTCTCGGCCCCTGGTGGTCCGAGGTCGATCCCGCTGCACAGATTCATGCGACAGGGCCTCCTACAGAAAATGCAGTTTGATTTATTGCGCTATCTGTAATAGCACCCGAGATATCACCAGATATATATTGGATTTTTCGTGACCCTGAGCGTCCGGCCCCATGAGACGGTAGTTTTCTCGGCCCCTGGAGGTCCGAGGTCGTTCCCGCTGCACCGATTCATGCGCTAGGTCCTCCTGCAGACGATGCACTTTGATTTATTGCGCTATCTCTAATAGCACCCGAGATATCACCAGATATATGTTGCATTTTTCCCTGACCCTGACACTCCGGCCCCATGAGACGGTGATTTTCTCGGCCCGTGGTGGTCCGAGGTCGATCCCGCTGCACAGACACATGCGCCAGGGCCTCCTATAGATAATTCACTTTGGTTTATTGCGCTATCTGTAATAGCACCCGAGATATCACCAGATATATATTGGATTTTCCCCTGACCCTGATTGTCCGGCCCCATGTGTCGGTGGTTTTCTCGGCCCCTGGTGGTCCGAGCTCGATCCCGCTGCACAGATTCATGCGCCAGGGCCTCCTACAGAAAATGCTGTTTGATTTATTGCGCTATCTGTAATAGCACCCGAGATATCACCAGATATATATTGGATTTTTCCTGACCCTGAGCGTCCGGCCCCATGAGACGGTAGTTTCCTCGGCCCCTGGTGGTCCGAGGTCGTTCCCGCTGCACGGATTCATGCGCTAGGGCCTCCTGCAGACAATGCACTTTGATTTATTGCGCTATCTCTAATAGCACCCGAGATATCACCAGATATATATTGGATTTTTCCCTGACCCTGAGTGTCCGATCCCATGAAACGGTGGTTTTCTCGGCCCCTGGTGGTCCGAGGACGATCCCGCTGCACAGATTCATGCGCTAGGCCCTCCTGCAGACAATGGACTTTGATTTATTGCGCTATCTGTAATAGCATCCGAGATATCACCAGATATATATTGGATTTTCCCCTGACCCTGAGTGTCCGGCCCCATGAGACGGTGGTTTTCTAGGCCCCTAGTGGTCCGAGGTCGTTCCCGCTGCACAGATTCATGTTCCAGGGCCTCCTGCAGATAGTTCACTTTGATTTATTGCGCTATCTGTAATAGCACCCGAGATATCACCAGATATATATTGGATTTTCCCCTGACCCTGATTGTCCGGCCCCACGTGTCGGTGGTTTTCTCGGCCCCTGGTGGTCCGAGGTCGATCCCGCTGCACAGATTCATGCGCCAGGGCCTCCTACAGAAAATGCAGTTTGATTTATTGAGCTATCTGTAATAGCACCCGAGATATCACTAGATATATATTGGATTTCCCCTGACCCTGACAGTCCGGCCCCATGAGACGGTAGTTTTCTCGGCCCCTGGTGGTCCGAGGTCGATCCCGCTGCACATATTCATGCGCCGGGGCCTCCTACAGAGAATGCAGTTTGATTTATTGCGCTATCTGTAATAGCACCCGAGATATCAGCAGATATATATTGGATTTATCCCTGACCCTGACAGTCCGACCCCACATGTCGGTGGTTTTCTCGGCCCCTGGTGGTCGGAGGTCGTTCCCGCTGCACAGATTCATGCGCCAGGTCTTCCTGCAGACAAATCACTTTGGTTTATTGCGCTATCTGTAATAGCACGCGAGATATCACCAGATATATGCTGGATTTTTACATGACCCTGGGTGACGGATTCCGAATATCTGTAATTTTCTCGGCGCCTGGTGGTCCGAGGTCGTTCCCGCTGCACAGATTCATGCGCCAGGGCCTCCTACAGACAATGCACTTTGATTTATTGCGCTATCTCTAATAGCACCCGAGATATCACCAGATATATATTGCATTTTTCCCTGACCCTGACAGTCCGGCCCCATGTGTCTGTGGTTTTCTCGGCCCCTGGTGGTCCGAGGTCGTTCCCGCTGCACAGATTCATGCGCCAGGGCCCCCTGCAGATAATTCACTTTGGTTTAGTGCGCTGTCTGTAATAGCACCCGAGATATCACCAGATATATATTGGATTTTTTCCTGACCCTGAGTTTCCGATCCCATAAGACGGTGGTTTTCTCGGCCCCTGGTGGTCCGAGGTCGATCCCGCTGCACAGATTCATGCGCCAGGGCCTCCTACAGAAAATGCAGTTTGATTTATTGCGCTATCTGTAATAGCACCCGAGATATCACCAGATATATATTGGATTTTTCGTGACCCTGAGCGTCCGGCCCCATGAGACGGTAGTTTTCTCGGCCCCTGGAGGTCCGAGGTCGTTCCCGCTGCACCGATTCATGCGCTAGGTCCTCCTGCAGACGATGCACTTTGATTTATTGCGCTATCTCTAATAGCACCCGAGATATCACCAGATATATGTTGCATTTTTCCCTGACCCTGACACTCCGGCCCCATGAGACGGTGATTTTCTCGGCCCGTGGTGGTCCGAGGTCGATCCCGCTGCACAGATACATGCGCCAGGGCCTCCTATAGATAATTCACTTTGGTTTATTGCGCTATCTGTAATAGCACCCGAGATATCACCAGATATATATTGGATTTTCCCCTGACCCTGATTGTCCGGCCCCATGTGTCGGTGGTTTTCTCGGCCCCTGGTGGTCCGAGCTCGATCCCGCTGCACAGATTCATGCGCCAGGGCCTCCTACAGAAAATGCTGTTTGATTTATTGCGCTATCTGTAATAGCACCCGAGATATCACCAGATATATATTGGATTTTTCCTGACCCTGAGCGTCCGGCCCCATGAGACGGTAGTTTCCTCGGCCCCTGGTGGTCCGAGGTCGTTCCCGCTGCACGGATTCATGCGCTAGGGCCTCCTGCAGACAATGCACTTTGATTTATTGCGCTATCTCTAATAGCACCCGAGATATCACCAGATATATATTGGATTTTTCCCTGACCCTGAGTGTCCGATCCCATGAAACGGTGGTTTTCTCGGCCCCTGGTGGTCCGAGGACGATCCCGCTGCACAGATTCATGCGCTAGGCCCTCCTGCAGACAATGGACTTTGATTTATTGCGCTATCTGTAATAGCATCCGAGATATCACCAGATATATATTGGATTTTCCCCTGACCCTGAGTGTCCGGCCCCATGAGACGGTGGTTTTCTAGGCCCCTAGTGGTCCGAGGTCGTTCCCGCTGCACAGATTCATGTTCCAGGGCCTCCTGCAGATAGTTCACTTTGATTTATTGCGCTATCTGTAATAGCACCCGAGATATCACCAGATATATATTGGATTTTCCCCTGACCCTGATTGTCCGGCCCCACGTGTCGGTGGTTTTCTCGGCCCCTGGTGGTCCGAGGTCGATCCCGCTGCACAGATTCATGCGCCAGGGCCTCCTACAGAAAATGCAGTTTGATTTATTGCGCTATCTGTAATAGCACCCGAGATATCACTAGATATATATTGGATTTCCCCTGACCCTGACAGTCCGGCCCCATGAGACGGTAGTTTTCTCGGCCCCTGGTGGTCCGAGGTCGATCCCGCTGCACATATTCATGCGCCGGGGCCTCCTACAGAGAATGCAGTTTGATTTATTGCGCTGTCTGTAATAGCACCCGAGATATCACCAGATATATATTGGATTTTTTCCTGACCCTGAGTTTCCGATCCCATAAGACGGTGGTTTTCTCGGCCCCTGGTGGTCCGAGGACGATCCCGCTGCACAGATTCATGCGCTAGGGCCTCCTGCAGACAATGGACTTTGATTTATTGCGCTATCTGTAATAGCATCCGTGATATCACCTGATATATATTGGATTTTTCCCTGACCCTGAGTGTCCGGCCCCATAAGACGGTAGTTATCTCGCCCCCTGGTGGTCCGAGGTCGTTCCCGCTGCACGGATTCATGCGCCAGGGCCTCCTACAGATAATTCACTTTGATTTATCGCGCTATCTCTAACAGGACCCGAGATATCACCAGATATATATTGGATTTTTCCCCGACCCTGAGTGTCCGGCCCCATGAGACGGTGGTTTTCTCGGCCCCTGGTGGTCGGAGGTCGTTCCCGCTGCACAGATTCATGCGCCAGGGCCTCCTACAGACAATGCACTTTGATTTATTGCGCTATCTGTAATAGAACCCGTGATATCACCTGATATATATTGGATTTTTAACTGACCCTGACAGTCCGGCCCCATGAGACGGTGGTTTTCTCGGCCCCTCGTGGTCCGAGGACGATCCCGCCGCACAGATTCATGCGCCAGGGCCTCCTACAGACAATGCACTTTGATTTATTGCGTTATCTGTAATAGCACCCGAGATATCACCAGATATATATTGGATTTTCCACTGACACTGAGTGTCCGGCCCCATGAGACGGTGGTTTTCTCGGCCCCTGGTGGTCCGAGGTCGTTCCCGCTGCACAGATTCATGCGCATGGGCCTTCAGCAGACAATGCACCTTGGTTTATTATGCTATCTCTATTAGCACCCGAGATATCACCAGATATATATTGGAGTTTTCCCTGACCCTGACAGTCCGGCCCCATGAGACGGTGATTTTCTCGGCCCCTGGTGGTCCGAGGTCGATCCCGCTGCACAGATTCATGCGCCAGGGCCTCCTACAGGCAATGCACTTTGATTTATTGCGCTATCTCTAATAGCACCCGAGATATCACCTGATATATATTGGATTTTTCCCTGACCCTGAGTGTCCGGCCCCATAAGACGGTAGTTATCTCGCCCCCTGGTGGTCCGAGGTCGTTCCCGCTGCACGGATTCATGCGCCAGGGCCTCCTACAGATAATTCACTTTGATTTATCGCGCTATCTCTAACAGGACCCGAGATATCACCAGATATATATTGGATTTTTCCCCGAACCTGAGTGTCCGGCCCCATGAGACGGTGGTTTTCTCGGCCCCTGGTGGTCCGAGGTCGTTCCCGCTGCACAGATTCATATGCCAGGGCCTCCTACAGACAATGCACTTTGATTTATTGCGCTATCTGTAATAGCACCCGAGATATCACCAGATATATATTGGATTTTCCCCTGACGCTGATTGTCCGGCCCCATGTGTTGGTGGTTTTCTCGGCCCCTGGTGATCCGACGTCGATCCCGCTGCACAGATTCATGCGCCAGGGCCTCCTACAGAAAATGCAGTTTGATTTATTGCGCTATCTGTAATAGCACCCGAGATATCACCAGATATATATTGGATTTATCCCTGACCCTGACAGTCCGACCCCATGAGACGGTGGTTTTCTCGGCCCCTGGTGGTCGGAGGTCGTTCCCGCTGCACAGATTCATGCGCCAGGGCTTCCTGCAGACAATTCACTTTGGTATATTGCGCTATCTGTAATAGCACGCGAGATATCACCAGACATATGCTGGATTTTTACATGACACTGGGTGACGGATTCCATATATCTGTTATTTTCTCGGCGCCTGGTGGTCCCAGGTCGTTCCTGCTGCACAGATTCATTCGCCAGTGCCTCCTACAGACAATGCACTTTGATTTATTGCGCTATCTCTAATAGCACCCGAGATATCACCAGATATATATTGCATTTTTCCCTGACCCTGACACTCCGGCCCCATGAGACGGTGATTTTCTCGGCCCGTGGTAGTCCGACGTCGATCCCGCTGCTCATATTCATGCGCCAGGGCCTCCTACAGACAATGCACTTTGATTTATTGCGCTATCTCTAATAGCACCCGAGATATCACCAGATATATATTGGATTTTTCCTTGACCCTGACAGTCCGGCCCCATGTGTCGATGGTTTCCTCGGCCCCTGGTGGTCCGAGGTCGTTCCCGCTGCAGAGATTCATGTGCCAGGGCCCCCTACAGACAATGCACTTTGATTTATTGCGCTATCTGTAATAGCACCCGAGATATCACCAGATATATATTGGATTTTTCCCTGACCCTGAGTGTCCGACCCCATGTGTCGGTGGTTTTCTCGCCCCTGGTGGTCCGAGGTCGTTCCCGCTGCACTGATTCCTGCGCCAGGGCCTCCTACAGACAATGCACTTTGGTTTATTGCGCTATCTCTAATAGCACCCGAGATATCACCGGATATACATTGAATTTTTCCCCGACCCTGAGTGTCCGGCCCCATGTGTCGGTGGTTTCCTCGGCCCCTGGTGGTCCAAGGTCGTTCCCGCTGCACAGATTCATGCGCCAGGGCCAGCTGCAGACAATGCACTTTGGCTTATTGCGCTATCTCTAATAGCACCCGAGATATCCCCAGATATATATTGGATTTTCCCCTGACCCTGATTGTCCGGCCGCATGAGTCGGTTGTTTTCTCGGACCCTTGTGGTCCGAGGTCGTTCCCGCTGCCCAGATTCATGCGCCAGGTCCTCCTACAGACAATGCACCATGATTTATTGCGCTATCTGTAATAGCACCCGAGATATCACCAGATATATATTGGATTTTTCCCTGACCCTGAGTGTCCCACCCCATGAGACGGTGGTTCTCTCGGCCCCTGCTGTTCCGAGGTCGTTCCCGCTGCACAGATTCATGCGGCCGGGCCCCCTGCAGATAATTCACTTTGATTTATTGCGCTATCTCTAATAGCACCCGAGATATCACCAGATTCATATTGGATTTTTCCCTGACCCTGACAGTCCGGCCCCATGAGACTTTGATTTTCTCGGCCCCTGGTGGTCCGAGGTCGATCCCGCTGCACAGATTCATGCGCCAGGGCCTCCTACAGACAATGCACTTTGATTTATTGCGCTATCTGTAAGAGCACCCGAGATATCACCAGATATATATTGGATTTTTCCCTGACCCTGACAGTCCGGCCCCATGAGGCGGTGATTTTCTCGGCCCTTGGTGGTCCGAAGTCGTTCCCACTGCACACATTCATGCGCTAGGGCCTCCTGCAGACAATGCACTTTGATTTATTGCGCTACCTCTAATTGCACCCGAGATATCACCAGATATATATTGGATTTATCCCTGACCCTGACAGTCCGACCCCATGTGGCGGTGGTTTTCTCGGCCCCTGGTGGTCCGAGGTCGTTCCCGCTGCACTGATTCCTGCGCCAGGGCCTCCTACAGACAATGCACTTTGGGTTATTGCGCTATCTCTAATAGCACCCGAGATATCACCAGATATATATTGAATTTTTCCCCGACCCTGAGTGTCCGGCCCCATGTGGCGGTGGTTTTCTCGGCCCCTGGTGGTCCGAGGTCGTTCCCGCTGCACTGATTCCTGCGCCAGGGCCTCCTACAGACAATGCACTTTGGTTTATTGCGCTATCTCTAATAGCACCAGAGATATCACCAGATATATATTGGATTTTTCCCTGACCCTGACAGTCCGGCCCCATGAGGCGGTGATTTTCTCGGCCGTTGGTGGTCCGAAGTCGTTCCCACTGCACACATTCATGCGCTAGGGCCTCCTGCAGACAATGCACTTTGGGTTATTGCGCTATCTCTAATAGCACCCGAGATATCACCAGATATATATTGGATTTTTCCCTGACCCTGACAGTCCGGCCCCATGTGTCGGTGGTTTTCTCGGCCCCTGGTGGTCCGAGATCGTTCCCCCTGCACTGATTCCTGCGCCAGGGCCTCCTACAGACAATGCACTTTGGTTTATTGCGCTCTCTCTAATAGCACACGAGATATCACCAGATATATATTGAATTTTTCCCCGACCCTGACAGTCCGGCCCCATGAGGCGGTGATTTTCTCGGCCCTTGGTGTTCCGAAGTCGTTCCCACTGCACACATTCATGCGCTAGGGCCTCCTGCAGACAATGCACTTTGATTTATTGCGCTACCTCTAATTGCACCCGAGATATCACCAGATATATATTGGATTTATCCCTGACCCTGACAGTCCGACCCCATGTGGCGGTGGTTTTCTCGGCCCCTGGTGGTCCGAGGTCGTTCCCGCTGCACAGATTCATGCGCCAGTGCCTCCTGCAGACAATGCACTTTGATTTATTTCGCTATCTCTAATAGCACCAGAGATATCACCAGATATATATTGGATTTTAACATGATCTTGGGTGACGGATTCCGAATATCTGAAATTTTCTCGGCCCGTGGTGGTCCGAGGTCGTTCCCGCTGCACAGATTCATGCACCAGGGCCCCCTGCAGATAATTCACTTTGATTTATTGCGCTATCTCTAATAGCACCCGAGATATCACCAGATATATATTGGATTTTTCCCTGACCCTGAGTGTCCGACCCCATGTGTCGGTGGTTTTCTCGGCCCCTGGTGATCCGAGGTCGTTCCCGCTGCACTGATTCCTGCGCCAGGGCCTCCTACAGACAATGCACTTTGGTTTATTGCGCTATCTCTAATAGCACCCGAGATATCACCGGATATATATTGAATTTTTCCCTGACCCTGACAGTCCGGCCCCATGTGTCGGTGGTTTTCTCGGCCCCTGGAGGTCCGAGGTCGTTCCCGCTGCAAAGATTCATGCGCCAGGGCCTCCTGCAGACAATGCACTTTGATTTCTTTCGCTATCTCTAATAGCACCCGAGATATCACCAGATATATATTGGATTTTAACATGATCTTGGGTGTCGGATTCCGAATATCTGAAATTTTCTCGGCCCCTGGTGGTCCGAGGTCGTTCCCGCTGCACAGATTCATGCGCTAGGTCCTCCTGCAGACAATGCACTTTGGTTTATTGCGCTATCTCTAATAGCACCCGAGATATCACCAGATATATATTGGATTTATCCCTGACCCTGACAGTCCGGCCCCATGTGTCGATGGTTTTCTCGGTCCCTCGTGGTCCGAGGTCGATCCCGCTGCACAGATTCATGCGCCAGGGCCTCCTATAGACAATGCACTTTGGTTTATTGCGCTATCTCTAATAGCACCGGAGATATCACCAGATATATATTGGATTTTTCCCTGACCCTGAGTGTCCCACCCCATGAGACGGTGGTTTTCTCGGCCCCTGGTGGTCCGAGGTCGTTCCCGCTGCACAGATTCATGCACCAGGGCCCCCTGCAGATAATTCACTTTGATTTATTGCGGTATCTCTAATAGCACCCGAGATATCTCCAGATATATATTGGATTTTTCCCTGACCCTGAGTGTCCGGCCCCATGTGTCGGTGGTTTTCTCGGCCCCTGGTGGTCCGAGGTCGTCCCCGCTGCACTGATTCCTGCGCCAGGGCCTCCTACAGACAATGCACTTTGGTTTATTGCGCTATCTCTAATAGCACACGAGATATCACCAGATATATATTGAATTTTTCCCCGACCATGAGTGTCCGGCCCCATGTGTCGGTGGTTTTCTCGGCCCCTGGTGGTCCGAGGTCGATCCCGCTGCACAGATTCATGCGCCAGGGCCTCCTACAGACAATGCACTTTGGTTTATTGCGCTATCTGTAATAGCACCCGAGATATCACCACATATATATTGGAGTTTTCCCTGTCCCTGAGTGTCCTACCCCATGAGACGGTGATTTTCTCGGCCCCTGGTGGTCCGAGGTCGATCCCTCTGCACAGATTCATGCGCCAGTGCCTCCTGCAGATAATGCACTTTGGTTTATTGCGCTATCTGTAATAGCACCCGAGATATCACCAGATATATATTGGATTTTAACATGATCTTGCGTAACGGATTCCGAATATCTGAAATTTTCTCGGCCCCTGGTGGTCCGAGGTAGTTCCCGCTGCACAGATTCATGCACCAGGGCCCCCTGCAGATAATTCACTTTGATTTATTGCGCTATCTCTAATAGCACCCGAGATATCACCAGATATAGATTGGATTTTTCCCTGACCCTGAGTGTCCGACCCCATGAGACGGTGGTTTTCTCGGCCCCTGGTGGTCCGAGGTCGTTCCCGCTGCACTGATTCATGCGCCAGGGCCAGCTGCAGGCAATGCACTTTGGTTTATTGCGCTTTCTCTAATAGCACCCGAGATATCACCAGATATACATTGGATTTTTCCCTGACCCTGACAGTCCGGCCCCATGTGTCGGTGGTTTTCTCGGCCCCTGGTGGTCCGAGGTCGTTCCCGCTGCACTGATTCCTGCGCCAGGGCCTCCTACAGACAATGCACTTTGGTTTATTGCGCTATCTCTAATAGCACCCGAGATATCACCAGATATATATTGAATTTTTCCCCGACCCTGAGTGTCCGGCCCCATGTGTCGGTGGTTTTCTCGGCCCCTGGTGGTCCGAGGTCGTACCCGCTGCACAGGTTCATGCGCCTGGGCCTCCTACAGACAATGCACTTTGATTTATTCCGCTATCTGTAATAGCACCCGAGATATCACCAGATATATATTGGATTTTCCCCTGACCCTGAGTGCCCGGCCCCATGAGACTGTGGTTTTCTCGGCCCCTGGTGGTCCGAGATCGATCCCGCTGCACAGATTGATGCGACAGGGCCTCCTATAGATAATTCACTTCGGTTTATTGCGCTATCTCTAATAGCACCCGAGATATCACCAGATATATATTGGATGTTTCCCTGACCCTGACAGTCCGGCCCCATGTGTCGGCGGTTTTCTCGGCCCCTGGTGGACCGACAACGTTCCCGCTGCACAGATTCATGCGCTAGGTCCCCCTGAAGATAATTCACTTTGGTTTAGTGCGCTATCTGTAATAGCACCCGAGATATCACCAGATTAATATTGGATTTTCCCCTGATCCTGAGTGCCCGGCCCCATGAGACTGTGGTTTTCTCGGCCCCTGGTGGTCCGAGATCGATCCCGCTGCACAGATTTATTCGCCGGGGCCTCCTATAGATAATTCACTTTGGTTTATTGCGCTATCTCTAATAGCACCCGAGATATCACCAGATATATATTGGAGTTTTCCCTGTCCCTGAGTGTCCGACCCCATGAGACGGTGATTTTCTCGGCCCCTGGTGGTCCGAGGTCGATCCCGCTGCACAGATTCATGCGCCAGTGCCTCCTGCAGATAATGCACTTTGGTTTATTGCGCTATCTGTAATACCACCCGAGATATCACCGGATATATATTGGATTTTAACATGATCTTGGGTAACGGATTCCGAATATCTGAAATTTTCTCTGCCCCTGGTGGTCCGAGGTAGTTCCCGCTGCACAGATTCATGCACCAGGGCCTCCTACAGACAATACACTTTGATTTATTGCGCTATCTCTAATAGCACCCGAGATATCACCAGATATATATTGGATTTTTCCCCGACCCTGAGTGTCCGGCCCCATGTGTCGGTGGTTTTCTCGGCCCCTGGTGGTCCGAGGTCGATACCGCTGCACAGATTCATGCGCCAGTGCCTCTTAGAGACAATGCACTTTGATTTATTGGGCTATCTCTAATAGCACCCGAGATATCACCAGATATATATTGGATTTTCCCCTGACCCTGAGTGTCCGGCCCCATGAGACGGTGATTTTGTCGGCCCCTGTTGGTCCGAGGTCGATCCCATTGCACAGATTCATGCGCCAGGGCCTCCTACAGACAATGCACTTTGATTTATTGCGCTATCTGTAATAGCAGCTTGATATCACCAGATTTATATTGGATTTTTCCCTGGCCCTGTGTGTCCGACCCCATGAGACGGCGGTTTTCTCGGCCCCTGGTGGTGCGAGGCCGTTCCCGCTGCACGGATTCGTGCGCCAGGGCGTCCTGCAGACAATGCACTTTGATTTATTTCGCTATGTCTAATGGCACCCGAGATATCACCAGATATATATTGGATTTTCCCCTGACACTGAGTGTCCGGCCCCATGAGACGGTGGTTTTCTCGGCCCCCGGTTGTCCGAGGTCGATCCCATTGAACAGTTTTATGCGCCAGGGATTCCTGCAGACAATTCACTTTGGTTTATTGCGCTATCTGTAATAGCACCCGAGATATCACCAGATATATATTGGATTTTTCCCTGACCATGAGTGCCCGGCCCCATGTGTCGATGGTTTTCTCGGTCCCTTTTGGTCCGAGGTCGATCCCGCTGTACAGATTTATGCGCCAGGGTTTCCTGCAGACAATTCACTTCGGTTTATTGCGCTATCTGTAATAGCATCCGAGATATCACCAGATATATGCTGGATTCTTACATGACCTTGGGTGACGGATTCCGAATATCTGCAATTTTCTCGGCGCCTGGTGGTCCGAGGTCGTTCCTGATGCACAGATTCATTCACCAGTGCCTCCTAGAGACAATGCACTTTGATTTATTGCGCTATCTGGAATAGCACCCGAGATATCACCAGATATATATTGGATTTTTCCCTGACCCTGAGCGTCCGGCCCCATGAGACGGTAGTTTTCTCGGCACCTGGTGGTCCGAGGTCGTTCCCGCTGCACCGATTCATGCGCCAGGGCCTCCTGCAGACAATGCAGTTTGATTTATTGCGCTATCTGTAATAGCACCCGAGATATCACTAGATATATATTGGATTTCCCCTGACCCTGACAGTCCGGCCCCATGAGACGGTAGTTTTCTCGGCCCCTGGTGGTCCGAGGTCGATCACGCTGCACAGATTCATGCGCCAGGGCCTCCTACAGAGAATGCAGTTTGATTTATTGCGCTATCTGTAATAGCACCCGAGATATCACCAGATATATATTGGATTTTTCCCTGACCATGAGTGCCCGGCCCCATGTGTCGATGGTTTTCTCGGTCCCTTTTGGTCCGCGGTCGATCCCGCTGTACAGATTTATGCGCCAGGGTTTCCTGCAGACAACTCACTTCGGTTTATTGCGCTATCTGTAATAGCATCCGAGATATCACCAGATATATGCTGGATTCTTACATGACCTTGGGTTACGGATTCCGAATATCTGCAATTTTCTCGGCGCCTGGTGGTCCGAGGTCGTTCCTGATGCACAGATTCATTCGCCAGTGCCTCCTAGAGACAATGCACTTTGATTTATTGCGCTATCTGGAATAGCACCCGAGATATCACCAGATATATATTGGATTTTTCCCTGACCCTGAGCGTCCGGCCCCATGAGACGGTAGTTTTCTCGGCACCTGGTGGTCCGAGGTCGTTCCCGCTGCACCGATTCATGCGCTAGGGCCTCCTGCAGACAATGCAATTTGATTTATTGCGCTATCTCTAACAGCACCCGAGATATCACCAGATATATATTGCATTTTTCCCTGACCCTGACACTCCGGCCCCATGAGACGGTGATTTTCTCGGCCCGTGGTGGTACGAGTTCGATCCCGCTGCACAGATTCATGCGCCAGGGCCTCCTACAGGCAATGCGCTTTGATTTATTGCGCTATCTCTAATAGCACCCGAGATACCACCAGATATATATTGGATTTTTCCTTGACCCTGACAGTCCGGCCCCATGTGTCGATGGTTTTCTCGGTCCCTCGTGGTCCGAGGTCGATCCCGCTGCACAGATTCATGCGCCAGGGCCTCCTATAGATAATTCACTTTGGTTTATTGCGCTATCTCTAATAGCACCGGAGATATCACCAGATATATATTGGATTTTTACCTCACCCTGACAGCCCGGCCCCATGTGTCTGTGGATTTCTCGGCCCCTGGTGGTCCGAGGTCGTTCCCGCTACACAGATTGATGCGCCAGGGCCCCCTGCAGATAATTCACTTTGGTTTAGTGCGCTGTCTGTAATAGCACCCGAGATATCACCTGATATATATTGGATTTTTCCCTGACCCTGAGTGTCCGGCCCCATGCGACTGTGGTTTTCTCGTCCCCTGGTGGTCCGAGGACGTTCCCGCTGCATAGATTCATGCGCCAGGGCCTCCTGCAGATAATTCACTTTGATTTATTGCGCTATCTCTAATAGCACCCGAGATATCACCAGATATATATTTGATTTTTCCCTGATCCTGAGTGTCCGGCCCCACGAGACGGTGGTTTTCTCGGCCCCTGGTGGTCCGAGGTCGTTCCCGCTGCACAAATTTATGCGCCAGGGCCTCCTGCAGATAATTCACTTTGGTTTATTGCACCATCTCTAATAGCACCCGAGATATCACCAGATTTATATTGGATTTTCCCCTGACCCTGAGTGTCCGGCCCCATGAGACTGTGGTTTTCTCGGCCCCTGGTGGTCCGAGGTCGTTCCCACTGCGCAGATTCATGCGCCAGGGCGTTCTGCAGATAATGCGCTTTGATTTGTTGTGCTGTTTGTAATAGCACCCGAGATATCATCAGATATATATTGGATTTCCTCCTGACCCTGAGTGTCCGGCCCCATGAGACGGTGGTTTTCTCGGCCCCTGGTGGTCCGAGGTCGTTCCCGCTTCGCAGATGGATGCGCCAGGGCCTCCTACAGACAATGCACTTTGATTTATTGCGCTATCTGTAATAGCACCCAAGATATCACCAGATATATATTGGATTTTCCCCTGACCCTGAGTGTCCGGCCCCATGAGACTGTGGTTTTCTCGGCCCCTGGTGGTCCGAGGTCGTTCCCGCTGCACAGATTCATGCGCCAGGGCCTCCTGCAGATAATTCACTTTGGTTTATTTCACTATCTCTAATAGCACCCGAGATATCACCAGATTTATATTGGATTTTCCCCTGACCCTGAGTGTCCGGCCCCATGCGACTGTGGTTTTCTCGTCCCCTGGTGGTCCGAGGTCGTTCCCGCTACCCAGATTCATGCGCCAGGGCCTCCTACAGACAATGCACTTTGATTTATTGCGCTATCTGTAATAGCACCCTAGATATCACCAGATATATATTGGATTTTTCCCTGACCCTGAGTGTCCGGCCCCATGAGACGGTGGTTTTCTCGGCCCCTGGTGGTCCGAGGTCGTTTCGGCTGCACAGATTTATGCACCAGGGCCTCCTGCAAATAATTCACTTTGGTTTATGGCGCTATCTCTAATTGCACCCGAGATATCACCAGGTATATATTGGATTTTCCCCTGACCCTGAGTGTCCGGCCCCATGAGACTGTGGTTTTCTCGCCCCTGGTGGTCCGAGGTCGTTCCCACTGCGCAGATTCATGCGCCAGGGCGTTCTGCAGATAATGCACTTTGATTTGTTGTGCTATCTGTAATAGCACCCGAGATATCACCAGATATATATTGGATTTCCTCCTGACCCTGAGTGTCCGGCCCCATGGGACGGTGGTTTTCTCGGCCCCTGGTGGTCCGAGGTCGTTCCCGCTACCCAGATTCATGCGCCAGGGCCTCCTACAGACTATGCACTTTGATTTATTGCGCTATCTGTAATAGCACCCTAGATATCACCAGATATATATTGGATTTTTCCCTGACCCTGAGTTGCCGGCCCCATGAGACGGTGGTTTTCTCGGCCCCTGGTGGTCCGAGGTCGTTTCGGCTGCACACATTTATGCACCAGGGCCTCCTGCAGATAATTCACTTTGGTTTATGGCGCTATCTCTATTTGCACCCGAGATATCACCCGGTATATATTGGATTTTCCCCTGACCCTGAGTGTCCGGCCCCATCGGACTGTGGTTTTCTCGGCCCCTGGTGGTCCGAGGTCGTTCCCACTCCGCAGATTCATGCGCCAGGGCGTTCTGCAGATAATGCACTTTGATTTGTTGTGCTATCTGTAATAGCACCCGAGATATCACCAGATATATGCTGGATTTTTACATGACCTTGAGTGACGGATTCCGAATATCTGTAATTTTCTCGGCCCCTGGTGGTCCGAGGTCGTTCCAGCTGCACAGATTCATTCGCCAGTGCCTTCTGGAGACAATGCACTTTGATTTATCGCGCTATCTGCAATAGCACCTGAGATATCAACAGATATATATTAAATTTTTCCCTGACCCTGAGTGTCCGGCCCAATGAGAAGGTGGTTTTCTCGGCCCCTGGTGGTCGGAGGTCGTTCCCTCTGCACAGATTCATGCGCCAGGGCCCGCTGCAGATAATTCACTTTGGTTTAGTGCGCTATCTGTAATAGCACCCGAGATATCACCAGATATATATTGGATTTTTCCCTGACCCTGAGTGTCCGGCCCCATGCGACGGTAGTTTTCTCGGCCCCTGGTGGTCCGAGGTCGTTCCCGCTGCACAGGTTCATGTTGCAGGGCCTCCTGCAGATAATTCACTTTGGTTTATTGCGCTATCTCTAATAGCACCCGAGATATCACCAGATATATATTGGATTTTTCCCTGACCCTTAGTGTCCGACTCCATGAGACGGTGGTTTTCTCGGCCCCTGGTGTTCCGAGGTCGTCCCCGCTGCACAGATTCATGCGCCAGGGCCTCCTACAGACAATGCAGTTTGATTTATTTCGCTATCTGTAATAGCACCCGAGATATCACCAGATATATATTGAATTGTACCCTGACCCTGAGTGTCCGGCCCCATGAGACGGTGGTTTTCTCGGCCCCTGGTGGTCCGAGGTCGTTCCCTCTGCACAGATTCATGCGCCAGGGCCCGCTGCAGATAATTCACTTTGGTTTAGTGCGCTATCTGTAAGAGCACCCGAGATATCACCTGATATATATTGAATTTTTCTACTGACCCTGAGTGTCCGGCCCCATGAGACGGTGGTTTTCTCGGCCCCCGGTGGTCCGAGGTCGTTCCCGCTATACAGATTCATGCGCCAGGGCCTCCTGCAGATAATTTACTTTGGTTTATTGCGCTTTCTCTAATAGCACCCGAGATATCACCAGATATATATTGTATTTTCCCCTGACCCTGAGTATCCGACCCCATGAGACGGTGGTTTTCTCGGCCCCTGGTGGTCCGGGGACGTTGCCGCTGCACAGACTCATGCGGGAGGGACTCCTACAGACAATGCACTTTCATTTATTGCGCTGTCTGTAATAGCACCCGAGATATCACCAGATATATATTGGATTTTACCCAGACCCTGACAGTCCGGCCCTATGAGTCGGTGGTTTTCTCGGCCCCTGGTGGTCCGAGGTCGTTCCCGCTGCACAGATTCATGCGCCAGGGCCTCCTGCAGACAAATTCACTTTGGATTATTGCGCTATCTCTAATAGCACCCGAGATATCACCAGATATATATTGGATTTTCCCCTGACCCTGAGTGTCCGGCCCGGTGAGGCGGTGGTTTTCTCGGCCCCTGGTGGTCCGAGGTCGTTCCCGCTGCACAGATTCATGCGCCAGGGCCTCCTGCAGATAATTCACTTTGGTTTATTGCGCTATCTGTAATAGCACCCGAGATATCACCAGATATATATTGGATTTTCCCCTGACCCTGAGTGTCCGGCCCCGTGAGGCGGTGGTTTTCTCGGCCACTGGTGGTCCGATGTCTTTCCCGCTGCACAGATGCATGAGCCAGGGCCTCCTGCAGATAATGCACTTTGATTATTTGGGCTATCTCTAATAGCACCCGAGATTTCACCAGATATATATTGAATTTTACACTGACCCTGAGTGTCCGGCCCCATGAGACGGTGGTTTTCTCGGCCCCTGGTGGTCCGAGGTCGTTCCCGCTGCACAGATTCTAGCGCCAGGGCCTCCTGCAGATAATTCACTTTGGATTAAGGCGCTACCTCTAATAGCACCCGAGATATCACCAGATATATATTGGATTTTCCCCTGACCCTGAGTGTCCGGCCCCGTGAGGCGGTGGTTTTCTCGGCCCCTGGTGGTCCGAGGTCGTTCCCGCTGCACAGATTCAAGCGCCAGGGCCTCCTGCAGATAATTCACTTTGGTTTATTGCGCTATCTCTAATAGCACCCGAGATATCACCAGATATATATTGGATTTTCCCCTGTCCCTGAGTGTCCGGCATCATGAGACGGTGGTTTTCTCGGCCGCTGGTGGTCCGAGGTCGTTCCCGCTGCACAGATTCATGCGCCAGGGCCTCCTGCAGATAATTCACTTTGGTTTATTGCGCTATCTGTAATAGCACCAGAGATATCACCAGATATATATTGGATTTTTCCCTGACCCTGAGTGTCCGGCCCCATGTGTCGATGGTTGTCTCGGTCCCTCGCTGTCCGGGGTCGATCCTCCTGAACAGATTCATGCGCCAGGGCTTCCTGCAGACAATGTACTTTGATTTATCGCGCTATCTCTAATAGCACCCGAGATATCACCAGATACATCCTGAATTTTTACATGAACTTGGGTGTCCGGCCCCATGCGTCGGTGGTTTTCTCGACCCCTGGTGGTCCGAGGTCGGTCCCGCGGCACAGATTCATGCGCAAGGGCCTCATACGGAGAATGCACATTGATTTATTGCGCAATCTCTAATAGCACCCGAGATTTCACCAGATATATATTGAATTTTACACTGACCCTGAGTGTCCGGCCCCATGAGACGGTGGTTTTCTCGGCCCCTGGTGGTCCGAGGTCGTTCCCGCTGCACAGATTCATGCGCCAGGGCCTCCTGCAGACAAATTCACTTTGGTTTATTGCGCTATCTGTAATAGCACCCGAGATATCACCAGATATATATTGAATTTTACCCTGACCTTGAGTGTCCGGCCCCATGAAACGGTGGTTTTCTCGGCCCCTGGTGGTCCGAGGTCGTTCTCGCTGCCGCAGATTCATGCGCCAGGGCCTCCTACAGACAATGCACGTTGTTTTATTGCGCTATCTCTAATAGCACCCGAGATATCACCAAATACATATTGGATTTTCCCTGACCCTGACAGTCCGGCCTCATGTGTCCGTGATTTTCTCGGTCCCTGGTGGAACGAGGTAGATCCCGCTGCACAGATTCATGCGCCAGGGCTTCCTGCAGACAATGCAGTATGATTTATTGCGCTACCTCTAATAGCACCCGAGATATCATCAGATACATCCTGGGTTTTTACATGACCTTGGGTGTCTGGCCCCATGAGACGGTGTTTTTCTCGGCCCCCGGTGGTCCGAGGTCTTTCCCGCTATACAGATTCATGCGCCAGGGCCTCCTGCAGATAAATCACTTTGGATTATTGCGCTATCTGTAATAGCACCAGAGATATCACCAGATATATATTGGATTTTTCCCTGACCCTGAGTGTCCGGCCCCATGAGACGGTGGTTTTCTCGGCCCCTGGTGGTCCGAGGTCGTTCCCGCTGCACATATTCATGCGCCAGGGCCTCCTGCAGATAATTCACTTTGATTTATTGCGCTATCTGTAATAGCACCCGAGATATCACCAGATATATATTGGATTTTTCCCTGACCCTGAATGTCCGGCCCCATGAGACGGTGGATTTCTCTGCCCCTGGTGGTCCGAGGTCGTTCCCACTGCACAGATTCATGCGCCAGGGCCTCCTGCAGATAATACACTTTGTATTATTGCGCTATATGTAATAGCACCCGAGATAACACCGGATGTATATTGGATTTTTCCCTGACCCTGAGTGTCCGGCCCCATGAGACGGTGATTTTCTCGGCCCCTGGTGGTCCGGGGTCGTTCCCGCTGCACAGATTCATGCGACAGGGCCTCCTACAGACAATGTACTTTGGTTTATTGCGCTATCTCAAATAGCACCCGAGATATCACCAGATATATATTGGATTTTTCCCTGACCCTGAGTGTCCGGCCCCATGAGACGGTGGTTTTCTCGGCCCCTGGTGGTCCGAGGTCGCTCCCGCTGCACAGATTCATGCGCCAGGGCCTCCTGCAGGTAATTCACTTTGGATTATTGCGCTATCTCTAATAGCACCCGAGATATCACCAGATATATATTGGATTTTCCCCTGACCCTGAGTGTCCGGCCCCGAGAGACGGTGGTTTTCTCGGCCCCTGGTGGTCCGAGGTCGCTCCCGCTGCACAGATTCATGCGCCAGGGCCTCCTGCAGGTAATTCACTTTGGATTATTGCGCTGTCTCTAATAGCAGCCGAGATATCACCAGATATATATTGGATTTTCCCCTGACCCTGAGTGTCCGGCCCCGTGAAACGGTGGTTTTCTCGGCCCCTGGTGGTCCGAGGTCGTTCCCGCTGCACAGATTCATGCGCCAGAGCCTCCTACAGACAATGCACTTTGATTCATTGCGCTATCTGTAATAGCACCCGAGATATCACCAGATATATATTGGATTTTCCCCTGACCCAGAGTGTCCGGCCCCATGTGACGGTGGTTTTCTCGGCCCCTGGTGGTCCGAGGTCGTTTCCGCTGCCCAGATTCATGCGCAAGGGCCTCCTACGGACAATGCACTTTGATTTATTGCGCTATCTCTATTAGCACCCGAGATATCACCAGATATATATTGGATTTTCCCCTGACCCTGAGTGTCCGGCCCAATAGGAACGGTGGTTTTCTCGCCCCTGGTGGTCCGAGGTCGATCCCACCGCACAGACTCATGCCCCAGGGCCTCCTGCAGATAATTCACTTTGTATTATTGCGCTATATGTAATAGCACCCGAGATATCACCAGATGTATATTGGATTTTTCCCTGACCCTGAGTGCCCGGCCCCATGAGACGGTGGTTTTCTCGGCCCCTGGTGGTCCGAGGTCTTTCCCGCTGCACAGATTCATGCGACAGGGCCGCCTACAGACAATGCACTTTGGTTTATTGCGCTATCTCTATTTGCACCCGAGATATCACCAGATATATATTGGATTTTCCCCTGACCCAGAGTGTCCGGCCCCATGTGACGGTGGTTTTCTCGGCCCCTGGTGGTCCGAGGTCGTTCCCGCTGCACAGGTTCATGCGCCAGGGCCTCCTGCAGATAATTCACTTTGGTTTATTGCGCTATCTCTAATAGCACCCGAGAAATCACCAGATATATATTGGATTTTTCCCTGTCCCTGAGTGTCCGGCCCCATGAGACTGTGGTTTTCTCGGCCCCTGGTGGTCCGAGGTCGTTCCCGCTGCACAGATGCATGCGCCAGGGCCTCCTGCAGATAATTCACTTTGGATTATTGCGCTGTCTCTAATAGCACCCGAGATATCACCAGATATATATTGGATTTTCCCCTGACCCTGAGTGTCCGGCCCCGTGAGACGGTGGTTTTCTCGGCGCCTGGTGGTCCGAGGTCGTTTCCGCTGCACAGATTCATGCGCCAGGGCCTCCTGCAGATAATGCACTTTAGTTTAGTGCGCTATCTCTAATAGCACCTGAGAAATCACCAGATATATATTGGATTTTTCCCTGACCCTGAATGTCCGGCCCCATCAGACGGTGGATTTCTCTGCCCCTGGTGGTCCGAGGTCGTTCCCACTGCACAGATTCATGCGGCAGGGCCTCCTGCAGATAATTCACTTTGGTTTATTGCGCTATCTCTAATAGCACCCTTGATATCACCAGATATATATTGGATTTTCCCCTGACCCAGAGTGTCCGGCCCCATGTGACGGTGGTTTTCTCGGCCCCTGGTGGTCCCACGTCGTTCCCGCTGCCTAGATTCATGCGCAAGGGCCTCCTACGGACAATGCACTTTGATTTATTGCGCTATCCCTAATAGCACCCGAGATATCACCAGATATACATTGGATTTCCCCTGACCCTCAGTGTTCGGCCCCATGAGACTGTGGTTTTCTCGGCCCCTGGTGGTCCGAGGTCGTTCCAGCTGCCCAGATTCATGCGCCAGGGCCTCCTACAGACAATGCACTTTGATTTATTGCGCTATCACTAACAGCACCCGAGATATCACCATATATATATATGGGATTCTTCCCTGACCCTGAGTGTCCGGCCCCATGAGACGGTGGTTTTCTCGGCCCCTGGTGGTCCGAGGTCGTTCCCGCTGCACTGATTCATGCGCCAGGGCCTCCTACAGATAATGCACTTTGATTTATTGCGCTATCTGTAATAGCACCCGAGATATCACCAGATATATATTGGATTTTTCCCTGACCCTGGCTGTCCGGCCCCATGAGACGGTGGTTTTCACGTCCCCTGGTGGTCCGAGGTCGTTCCCGCTGCACAGATTCATGCGCCAGGGCCTCCTGCAGATAATTCACTTTGGTTTATTGCGCTACCTGTAATAGCACCCGAGAAAGCACCATATATATGCTGGATTTTTACATGACCCTGAGTGAGCGGCCCCGTGAGACGGTGGTTTACTCGGCCTGTGGTGGTCCGAGGTCGTTCCCGCTGCACAGATTCATGCGCCAGGGCCTTCTACAGACAATGCACTTTGATTTATTGCGCTATCTCTAATAGCACCCGACATATCACCAGGTATATATTGGTTTTTCCCCTGACCCTGAGTGTCCGGCCCCATGAGGCGGTGGTTGTCTCGGCCCCTGGTGATCCGAGGTCGTTCCCGCTGCACAGGTTCATGCGCCAGGGACTCCTACAGATAATTCACTTTGGTTTAGTGCGCTATCTCTAATAGCACCCGAGATATCACCAGATATATATTGGATTTTTCCCTGACCCAGAGTGTCCGGCCCCATGTGACGGTGGTTTTCTCGGACCCTGGTGGTCCCACGTCGTTCCCGCTGCCTAGATTCATGCGCAAGGGCCTCCTACGGACAATGCACTTTGATTTATTGCGCTATCTCTAATAGCACCCGAGATATCACCAGATATACATTGGATTTCCCCTGACCCTCAGTGTCCGGCCCCATGAGACTGTGTTTTTCTCGGCGCCTGGTGGTCCGAGGTCGTTCCCGCTGCACAGATTCATGCGCCAGGGCCTCCTGCAGATAATGCACTTTGGTTTATTGCGCTATCTCTAATAGCACCCGAGAAATCACCAGATATATATTGGATTTTTCCCTGACCCTGAATGTCCGGCCCCATGAGACGGTGGTTTTCTCGTACCCTGGTGGTCCGAGGTCGTTCCCGCTGCTCAGATTCATGCGCCAGTGCCACCTGCAGATAATTCACTTTGGTTTATTGCACTATCTGTAATAGCACCCGAGATATCTCCAGATATATATTGGATTTTTCCCTGACCATGAGTGTCCGGCCCCATGTGACTGTGGTTTTCTCGGCCCCTGGTGGTCCGAGGTCATTCCCGCTGCACAGATGCATGCGCCAGGGCCGCCTACAGACAATGCACTTTGGTTTATTGCGCTATCTCTATTAGCACCCGAGATATCACCAGATATATATTGGATTTTCCCCTGACCCAGAGTGTCCGGCCCCGTGAGACGGTGGTTTTCTCGGCCGCTGGTGGTCCGAGGTCGTTCCCGCTGCACAGATTCATGCGCCAGGGCCTCCTGCAGATAATGCACTTTGATTTATTGCGCTATCTGTAATAGCACCCGAGATATCACCAGATATATATTGGATTTTCCCCTGACCCTGAATGCCCGGCCCCATGAGACGGTGGTTTTCTCGGCCCCTGGTGGTCCGAGGTCGTTCCCGCTGCCCAGATTCATGCGCCAGAGCCTCCTACGGACAATGCACTTTGATTTATTGCGCTATCTCTAATAGCACCCGAGATATCACCAGATATATATTGGATTTTCCCCTGACCCAGAGTGTCCGGCCCCATGTGACGGTGGTTTTCTCGGCCCCTGGTGGTCCGAGGTCGTTCCCGCTGCACAGGTTCATGCGCCAGGGCCTCCTGCAGATAATTCACTTTGGTTTATTGCGCTATCTCTAATAGCACCCGAGAAATCACCAGATATATATTGGATTTTTCCCTGTCCCTGAGTGTCCGGCCCCATGAGACTGTGGTTTTCTCGGCCCCTGGTGGTCCGAGGTCGTTCCCGCTGCACAGATGCATGCGCCAGGGCCTCCTGCAGATAATTCACTTTGGATTATTGCGCTGTCTCTAATAGCACCCGAGATATCACCAGATATATATTGGATTTTCCCCTGACCCTGAGTGTCCGGCCCCGTGAGACGGTGGTTATCTCGGCCCCTGGTGGTCCGAGGTCGTTCCCGCTGCACAGATTCATGCGCCAGAGCCTCCTACAGACAATGCACTTTGATTTATTGCGGTATCTGTAATAGCACCCGAGATATCACCAGATATATATTGGATTTTCCCCTGACCCAGAGTGTCCGGCCCCATGTGACGGTGGTTTTCTCGGCCCCTGGTGGTCCCACGTCGTTCCCGCTGCCCAGATTCATGCGCAAGGGCCTCCTACGGACAATGCACTTTGATTTATTGCGCTAACTCTAATAGCACCCGAGATATCACCAGATATACATTGGATTTCCCCTGACCCTCAGTGTCCGGCCCCATGAGACGGTGGTTGTCTCGGCCCCTGGTGGTCCGAGGTCGTTCCCGCTGCACAGATTCATGAGCCAGGGCCTCCTGCAGATAATTCACTCTGGTTTTTTGCGCTATCTCTAATAGCCTCCGAGATATCACCAGATATATATTGGATTTTCCCCTGACCCTGAGTGGCCGGCCCCATGAGACGGTGGTTTTCTCGGCCCCTGGTGGTCCGAGGTCGTTTCCGCTGCACAGATTCATGCACCAGGGCCTCCTGCAGATAATGCACTTTGGTTTATTGCGCTATCTCTAATAGCACCCGAGAATTCACCAGATATATATTGGATTTTTCCCTGACCCTGAATGTCCGGCCCCATGAGACGGTGGTTTTCTCTTACCCTGGTGGTCCGACGTCGTTCCCGCTGCTCAGATTCATGCGCCAGGGCCTTCTACAGATAATTCACTTTGGTTTATTGCACTATCTCTAATCGCACCCGAGATATCACCAGATATATATTGGATTTTCCCCTGACCCTGAGTGTCCGGCCAAATAGGAACGGTGGTTTTCTCGCCCCTGGTGGTCCGAGGTCGTTCCCACCCCACAGATTCATGCGCCAGGGCCTCCTGCAGATAATTCACTTTGTATTATTGCGCTATATGTAATAGCACCCGAGATATCACCAGATGTATATTGGATTTTTCCCTGACCCTGAGTGCCCGGCCCCATGAGACGGTGGTTTTCTCGGCCCCTGGTGGTCCGAGGTCTTTCCCGCTGCACAGATTCATGCGACAGGGCCGCCTACAGACAATGCACTTTGGTTTATTGCGCTATCTCTATTTGCACCCGAGATATCACCAGATATATATTGGATTTTCCCCTGACCCAGAGTGTCCGGCCCCATGTGACGGTGGTTTTCTCGGCCCCTGGTGGTCCGAGGTCGTTCCCGCTGCACAGGTTCATGCGCCAGGGCCTCCTGCAGATAATTCACTTCGGTTTATTGCGCTATCTCTAATAGCACTCGAGAAATCACCAGATATATATTGGATTTTTCCCTGTCCCTGATTGTCCGGCCCCATGAGACGGTGGTTTTTTCGGCCCCTGGTGGTCCGAGGTCGTTCCCGCTGCACAGATGCATGCGCCAGGGCCTCCTGCAGATAATTCACTTTGGATTATTGCGCTATCACTAATAGCACCTGAGATATCACCAGATATATATTGGATTCTTCCCTGACCCTGAGTGTCCGGCCCCATGAGACGGTGGTTTTCTCGGCCCCTGGTGGTCCGAGGTCGTTCCCGCTGCACAGATTCATGCGCCAGGGCCTCCTACAGATAATGCACTTTGATTTATTGCGCTATCTGTAATAGCACCCGAGATATCACCAGATATATATTGGATTTTTCCCTGACCCTGGCTGTCCGGCCCCATGAGACGGTGGTTTTCTCGTCCCCTGGTGGTCCGAGGTCGTTCCCGCTGCACAGATTCATGCGCCAGGGCCTCCTGCAGATAATTCACTTTGGTTTATAGCGCTATCTGTAATAGCACCCGAGAAAGCACCATATATATGCTGGATTTTTACATGACCCTGAGTGAGCGGCCCCGTGAGACGGTGGTTTACTCGGCCTGTGGTGGTCCGAGGTCGTTCCCGCTGCACAGATTCATGCGCCAGGGCCTTCTACAGACAATGCACTTTGATTTATTGCGCTATCTCTAATAGCACCCGACATATCACCAGGTATATATTGGTTTTTCCCCTGACCCTGAGTGTCCGGCCCCATGAGGCGGTGGTTGTCTCGGCCCCTGGTGATCCGAGGTCGTTCCCGCTGCACAGGTTCATGCGCCAGGGACTCCTACAGATAATTCACTTTGGTTTAGTGCGCTATCTCTAATAGCACCCGAGATATCACCAGATATATATTGGATTTTTCCCTGACCCAGAGTGTCCGGCCCCATGTGACGGTGGTTTTCTCGGCCCCTGGTGGTCCCACGTCGTTCCCGCTGCCTAGATTCATGCGCAAGGGCCTCCTACGGACAATGCACTTTGATTTATTGCGCTATCTCTAATAGCACCCGAGATATCACCAGATATACATTGGATTTCCCCTGACCCTCAGTGTCCGGCCCCATGAGACTGTGTTTTTCTCGGCGCCTGGTGGTCCGAGGTCGTTCCCGCTGCACAGATTCATGCGCCAGGGCCTCCTGCAGATAATGCACTTTGGTTTATTGCGCTATCTCTAATAGCACCCGAGAAATCACCAGATATATATTGGATTTTTCCCTGACCCTGAATGTCCGGCCCCATGAGACGGTGGTTTTCTCGTACCCTGGTGGTCCGAGGTCGTTCCCGCTGCTCAGATTCATGCGCCAGTGCCACCTGCAGATAATTCACTTTGGTTTATTGCACTATCTGTAATAGCACCCGAGATATCTCCAGATATATATTGGATTTTCCCATGACCCTGAGTGTCCGGCCCAATGTGACGGTGGTTTTCTCGGCCCCTGGTGGTCCGACGTCGTTCCTGCTGCCCAGATTCATGCGCAAGGGCCTCCTACGGACAATGCACTTTGATTTATTGCGCTATCTCTAATAGCACCCGAGATATCACCAGATATATATTGGATTTTTCCCTGACCATGAGTGTCCGGCCCCATGTGACTGTGGTTTTCTCGGCCCCTGGTGGTCCGAGGTCATTCCCGCTGCACAGATGCATGCGCCAGGGCCGCCTACAGACAATGCACTTTGGTTTATTGCGCTATCTCTATTAGCACCCGAGATATCACCAGATATATATTGGATTTTCCCCTGACCCAGAGTGTCCGGCCCCGTGAGACGGTGGTTTTCTCGGCCGCTGGTGGTCCGAGGTCGTTCCCGCTGCACAGATTCATGCGCCAGGGCCTCCTGCAGATAATGCACTTTGATTTATTGCGCTATCTGTAATAGCACCCGAGATATCACCAGATATATATTGGATTTTCCCCTGACCCTGAATGCCCGGCCCCATGAGACGGTGGTTTTCTCGGCCCCTGGTGGTCCGAGGTCGTTCCCGCTGCCCAGATTCATGCGCCAGAGCCTCCTACGGACAATGCACTTTGATTTATTGCGCTATCTCTAATAGCACCCGAGATATCACCAGATATATATTGGATTTTCCCCTGACCCAGAGTGTCCGGCCCCATGTGACGGTGGTTTTCTCGGCCCCTGGTGGTCCGAGGTCGTTCCCGCTGCACAGGTTCATGCGCCAGGGCCTCCTGCAGATAATTCACTTTGGTTTATTGCGCTATCTCTAATAGCACCCGAGAAATCACCAGATATATATTGGATTTTTCCCTGTCCCTGAGTGTCCGGCCCCATGAGACTGTGGTTTTCTCGGCCCCTGGTGGTCCGAGGTCGTTCCCGCTGCACAGATGCATGCGCCAGGGCCTCCTGCAGATAATTCACTTTGGATTATTGCGCTGTCTCTAATAGCACCCGAGATATCACCAGATATATATTGGATTTTCCCCTGACCCTGAGTGTCCGGCCCCGTGAGACGGTGGTTATCTCGGCCCCTGGTGGTCCGAGGTCGTTCCCGCTGCACAGATTCATGCGCCAGAGCCTCCTACAGACAATGCACTTTGATTTATTGCGGTATCTGTAATAGCACCCGAGATATCACCAGATATATATTGGATTTTCCCCTGACCCAGAGTGTCCGGCCCCATGTGACGGTGGTTTTCTCGGCCCCTGGTGGTCCCACGTCGTTCCCGCTGCCCAGATTCATGCGCAAGGGCCTCCTACGGACAATGCACTTTGATTTATTGCGCTAACTCTAATAGCACCCGAGATATCACCAGATATACATTGGATTTCCCCTGACCCTCAGTGTCCGGCCCCATGAGACGGTGGTTGTCTCGGCCCCTGGTGGTCCGAGGTCGTTCCCGCTGCACAGATTCATGAGCCAGGGCCTCCTGCAGATAATTCACTCTGGTTTTTTGCGCTATCTCTAATAGCCTCCGAGATATCACCAGATATATATTGGATTTTCCCCTGACCCTGAGTGGCCGGCCCCATGAGACGGTGGTTTTCTCGGCCCCTGGTGGTCCGAGGTCGTTTCCGCTGCACAGATTCATGCACCAGGGCCTCCTGCAGATAATGCACTTTGGTTTATTGCGCTATCTCTAATAGCACCCGAGAATTCACCAGATATATATTGGATTTTTCCCTGACCCTGAATGTCCGGCCCCATGAGACGGTGGTTTTCTCTTACCCTGGTGGTCCGACGTCGTTCCCGCTGCTCAGATTCATGCGCCAGGGCCTTCTACAGATAATTCACTTTGGTTTATTGCACTATCTCTAATAGCACCCGAGATATCACCAGATATATATTGGATTTTCCCCTGACCCTGAGTGTCCGGCCCAATAGGAACGGTGGTTTTCTCGCCCCTGGTGGTCCGAGGTCGTTCCCACCCCACAGATTCATGCGCCAGGGCCTCCTGCAGATAATTCACTTTGTATTATTGCGCTATATGTAATAGCACCCGAGATATCACCAGATGTATATTGGATTTTTCCCTGACCCTGAGTGCCCGGCCCCATGAGACGGTGGTTTTCTCGGCCCCTGGTGGTCCGAGGTCTTTCCCGCTGCACAGATTCATGCGACAGGGCCGCCTACAGACAATGCACTTTGGTTTATTGCGCTATCTCTATTTGCACCCGAGATATCACCAGATATATATTGGATTTTCCCCTGACCCAGAGTGTCCGGCCCCATGTGACGGTGGTTTTCTCGGCCCCTGGTGGTCCGAGGTCGTTCCCGCTGCACAGGTTCATGCGCCAGGGCCTCCTGCAGATAATTCACTTTGGTTTATTGCGCTATCTCTAATAGCACTCGAGAAATCACCAGATATATATTGGATTTTTCCCTGTCCCTGATTGTCCGGCCCCATGAGACGGTGGTTTTTTCGGCCCCTGGTGGTCCGAGGTCGTTCCCGCTGCACAGATGCATGCGCCAGGGCCTCCTGCAGATAATTCACTTTGGATTATTGCGCTATCACTAATAGCACCTGAGATATCACCAGATATATATTGGATTCTTCCCTGACCCTGAGTGTCCGGCCCCATGAGACGGTGGTTTTCTCGGCCCCTGGTGGTCCGAGGTCGTTCCCGCTGCACAGATTCATGCGCCAGGGCCTCCTGCAGATAATGCACTTTGATTTATTGCGCTATCTGTAATAGCACCCGAGATATCACTAGGTATATATTGGATTTTTCCCTGAACCTGAATGCCCGGACCCCATGAGACGGTGGTTTTCTCGGCCCCTGGTGGTCCGAGGTCGCTCCCGCTGCACAGATTCATGCGCCAGGGCCTCCTGCAGGTAATTCACTTTGGATTATTGCGCTACCTGTAATAGCACCCGAGAAAGCACCATATATATGCTGGATTTTTACATGACCCTGAGTGAGCGGCCCCGTGAGACGGTGGTTTACTCGGCCTGTGGTGGTCCGAGGTCGTTCCCGCTGCACAGATTCATGCGCCAGGGCCTTCTACAGACAATGCACTTTGATTTATTGCGCTATCTCTAATAGCACCCGACATATCACCAGGTATATATTGGTTTTTCCCCTGACCCTGAGTGTCCGGCCCCATGAGACGGTGGTTGTCTCGGCCCCTGGTGATCCGAGGTCGTTCCCGCTGCACAGGTTCATGCGCCAGGGCCTCCTACAGATAATTCACTTTGGTTTAGTGCGCTATCTCTAATAGCACCCGAGATATCACCAGATATATATTGGATTTTTCCCTGACCCAGAGTGTCCGGCCCCATGTGACGGTGGTTTTCTCGGCCCCTGGTGGTCCCACGTCGTTCCCGCTGCCTAGATTCATGCGCAAGGGCCTCCTACGGACAATGCACTTTGATTTATTGCGCTATCACTAATAGCACCCGAGATATCACCAGATATACATTGGATTTCCCCTGACCCTCAGTGTCCGGCCCCATGAAACTGTGTTTTTCTCGGCCCCTGGTGGTCCGAGGTCGTTCCCGCTGCACAGATTCATGCGCCAGGGCCTCCTACAGACAATGCACTTTGATTTATTGCGCTATCACTAATAGCACCCGAGATATCACCAGATATATATTGGATTTTCCCCTGACCCAGAGTGCCCGGCCCCGTGAGACGGTGGTTTTCTCGGCCCCTGGTGGTCCGAGGTCGTTCCCGCTGCACAGATTCATGCGCCAGGGCCTCCTGCAGATAATGCACTTTGGTTTATTGCGCTATCTCTAATAGCACCCGAGAAATCACCAGATATATATTGGATTTTTCCCTGACCCTGAATGTCCGGCCCCATGAGACGGTGGTTTCCTGTACCCTGGTGGTCCGAGGTCGTTCCCGCTGCTCAGATTCATGCGCCAGTGCCACCTGCAGATAATTCACTTTGGTTTATTGCACTATCTGTAATAGCACCCGAGATATCTCCAGATATATATTGGATTTTCCCATGACCCTGAGTGTCCGGCCCAATGCGACTGTGGTTTTCTCGGCCCCTGGTGGTCCGGGGTCGTTCCCGCTGCCCAGATTCATGCGCCAGAGCCTCCTATAGACAATGCACTTTGATTTATTGCGCTATTTGTAATAGCACCCGAGATATCACCAGATATATATTGGATTTTCCCCTGACCCAGAGTGTCCGGCCCGATGTGACGGTGGTTTTCTCGGCCCCTGGTGGTCCGACGTCGTTCCTGCTGCCCAGATTCATGCGCAAGGGCCTCCTACGGACAATGCACTTTGATTTATTGCGCTATCTCTAATAGCACCCGAGATATCACCAGATATATATTGGATTTTTCCCTGACCATGAGTGTCCGGCCCCATGTGACTGTGGTTTTCTCGGCCCCTGGTGGTCCGAGGTCATTCCCGCTGCACAGATGCATGCGCCAGGGCCGCCTACAGACAATGCACTTTGGTTTATTGCGCTATCTCTATTAGCACCCGAGATATCACCAGATATATATTGGATTTTCCCCTGACCCAGAGTGTCCGGCCCCGTGAGACGGTGGTTTTCTCGGCCGCTGGTGGTCCGAGGTCGTTCCCGCTGCACAGATTCATGCGCCAGGGCCTCCTGCAGATAATGCACTTTGATTTATTGCGCTATCTGTAATAGCACCCGAGATATCACCAGGTATATATTGGATTTTTCCCTGACCCTGAATGCCCGGCCCCGTGAGACGGTGGTTTTCTCGGCCCCTGGTGGTCCGAGGTCGTTCCCGCTGCACAGATTCATGCGCCAGGGCCTCCTGCAGATAATGCACTTTGGTTTATTGCGCTATCTGTAATAGCACCCGAGATATCTCCAGATATATATTGGATTTTCCCATGACCCTGAGTGTCCGGCCCAATGCGACTGTGGTTTTCTCGGCCCCTGGTGGTCCGGGGTCGTTCCCGCTGCCCAGATTCATGCGCCAGAGCCTCCTACAGACAATGCACTTTGATTTATTGCGCTATCTGTAATAGCACCCGAGGTATCACCAGATATATATTGGATTTTCCCCTGACCCAGAGTGTCCGGCCCGATGTGACGGTGGTTTTCTCGGCCCCTGGTGGTCCGACGTCGTTCCTGCTGCCCAGATTCATGCGCAAGGGCCTCCTACGGACAATGCACTTTGATTTATTGCGCTATCTCTAATAGCACCCGAGATATCACCAGATATATATTGGATTTTTCCCTGACCATGAGTGTCCGGCCCCATGTGACTGTGGTTTTCTCGGCCCCTGGTGGTCCGAGGTCATTCCCGCTGCACAGATGCATGCGCCAGGGCCGCCTACAGACAATGCACTTTGGTTTATTGCGCTATCTCTATTAGCACCCGAGATATCACCAGATATATATTGGATTTTCCCCTGACCCAGAGTGTCCGGCCCCGTGAGACGGTGGTTTTCTCGGCCGCTGGTGGTCCGAGGTCGTTCCCGCTGCACAGATTCATGCGCCAGGGCCTCCTGCAGATAATGCACTTTGATTTATTGCGCTATCTGTAATAGCACCCGAGATATCACCAGGTATATATTGGATTTTTCCCTGACCCTGAATGCCCGGCCCCATGAGACGGTGGTTTTCTCGGCCCCTGGTGGTCCGAGGTCGTTCCCGCTGCCCAGATTCATGCGCCAGAGCCTCCTACAGACAATGCACTTTGATTTATTGCGCTATCTCTAATAGCACCCGAGATATCACCAGATATATATTGGATTTTCCCCTGACCCAGAGTGTCCGGCCCCATGTGACGGTGGTTTTCTCGGCCCCTGGTGCTCCGAGGTCGCTCCCGCTGCACAGATTCATGCGCCAGGGCCTCCTGCAGGTAATTCACTTTGGATTATTGCGCTATCTCTAATAGCACCCGAGATATCACCAGATATATATTGGATTTTCCCCTGACCCTGAGTGTCCGGCCCCGTGAGACGGTGGTTTTCTCGGCCCCTGGTGGTCCGAGGTCGTTTCCGCTGCACAGATTCATGCACCAGGGCCTCCTGCAGATAATGCACTTTGGTTTATTGCGCTATCTCTAATAGCACCCGAGAATTCACCAGATATATATTGGATTTTTCCCTGACCCTGAATGTCCGGCCCCATGAGACGGTGGTTTTCTCTTACCCTGGTGGTCCGAGGTCGTTCCCGCTGCTCAGATTCATGCGCCAGTGCCACCTGCAGATAATTCACTTTGGTTTATTGCACTATCTCTAATAGCACCCGAGATATCACCAGATATATATTGGATTTTCCCCTGACCCTGAGTGTCCGGCCCAATAGGAACGGTGGTTTTCTCGCCCCTGGTGGTCCCAGGTCGTTCCCACCCCACAGATTCATGCGCCAGGGCCTCCTGCAGATAATTCACTTTGTATTATTGCGCTATATGTAATTGCACCCGAGATATCACCAGATGTATATTGGATTTTTCCCTGACCCTGAGTGCCCGGCCCCATGAGACGGTGGTTTTCTCGGCCCCTGGTGGTCCGAGGTCTTTCCCGCTGCACAGATTCATGCGACAGGGCCGCCTACAGACAATGCACTTTGGTTTATTGCGCTATCTCTATTTGCACCCGAGATATCACCAGATATATATTGGATTTTTCCCTGTCCCTGAGTGTCCGGCCCCATGAGACGGTGGTTTTCTCGGCCCCTGGTGGTCCGAGGTCGTTCCCGCTGCACAGATGCATGCCTCAGGGCCTCCTGCAGATAATTCACTTTGGATTATTGCGCTGTCTCTAATAGCACCCGAGATATCACCAGATATATATTGGATTTTCCCCTGACCCTGAGTGTCCGGCCCCGTGAGACGGTGGTTTTCTCGGCCCCTGGTGGTCCGAGGTCGTTCCCGCTGCACAGATTCATGCGCCAGAGCCTCCTACAGACAATGCACTTTGATTTATTGCGCTATCTGTAATAGCACCCGAGATATCACCAGATATATATTGGATTTTCCCCTGACCCAGAGTGTCCGGCCCCATGTGACGGTGGTTTTCTCGGCCCCTGGTGGTCCCACGTCGTTCCCGCTGCCCAGATTCATGCGCAAGGGCCTCCTACGGACAATGCACTTTGATTTATTGCGCTATCTCTAATAGCACCCGAGATATCACCAGATATACATTGGATTTCCCATGACCCTCAGTGTCCGGCCCCATGAGACGGTGGTTGTCTCGGCCCCTGGTGGTCCGAGGTCGTTCCCGCTGCACAGATTCATGAGCCAGGGCCTCCTGCAGATAATTCACTCTGGTTTTTTGCGCTATCTCTAATAGCCTCCGAGATATCACCAGATATATATTGGATTTTCCCCTGACACAGAGTGCCCGGCCCCGTGAGACGGTGGTTTTCTCGGCCCCTGGTGGTCCGAGGTCGTTCCCGCTGCACAGATTCATGCGCCAGGGCCTCCTGCAGATAATGCACTTTGGTTTATTGCGCTATCTCTAATAGCACCCGAGAAATCACCAGATATATATTGGATTTTTCCCTGACCCTGAATGTCCGGCCCCATGAGACGGTGGTTTCCTGTACCCTGGTGGTCCGAGGTCGTTCCCGCTGCTCAGATTCATGCGCCAGTGCCACCTGCAGATAATTCACTTTGGTTTATTGCACTATCTGTAATAGCACCCGAGATATCTCCAGATATATATTGGATTTTCCCATGACCCTGAGTGTCCGGCCCAATGCGACTGTGGTTTTCTCGGCCCCTGGTGGTCCGGGGTCGTTCCCGCTGCCCAGATTCATGCGCCAGAGCCTCCTACAGACAATGCACTTTGATTTATTGCGCTATTTGTAATAGCACCCGAGATATCACCAGATATATATTGGATTTTCCCCTGACCCAGAGTGTCCGGCCCGATGTGACGGTGGTTTTCTCGGCCCCTGGTGGTCCGACGTCGTTCCTGCTGCCCAGATTCATGCGCAAGGGCCTCCTACGGACAATGCACTTTGATTTATTGCGCTATCTCTAATAGCACCCGAGATATCACCAGATATATATTGGATTTTTCCCTGACCATGGGTGTCCGGCCCCATGTGACTGTGGTTTTCTCGGCCCCTGGTGGTCCGAGGTCATTCCCGCTGCACAGATGCATGCGCCAGGGCCGCCTACAGACAATGCACTTTGGTTTATTGCGCTATCTCTATTAGCACCCGAGATATCACCAGATATATATTGGATTTTCCCATGACCCTGAGTGTCCGGCCCAATGCGACTGTGGTTTTCTCGGCCCCTGGTGGTCCGGGGTCGTTCCCGCTGCCCAGATTCATGCGCCAGAGCCTCCTACAGACAATGCACTTTGATTTATTGCGCTATCTGTAATAGCACCCGAGGTATCACCAGATATATATTGGATTTTCCCCTGACCCAGAGTGTCCGGCCCGATGTGACGGTGGTTTTCTCGGCCCCTGGTGGTCCGACGTCGTTCCTGCTGCCCAGATTCATGCGCAAGGGCCTCCTACGGACAATGCACTTTGATTTATTGCGCTATCTCTAATAGCACCCGAGATATCACCAGATATATATTGGATTTTTCCCTGACCATGAGTGTCCGGCCCCATGTGACTGTGGTTTTCTCGGCCCCTGGTGGTCCGAGGTCATTCCCGCTGCACAGATGCATGCGCCAGGGCCGCCTACAGACAATGCACTTTGGTTTATTGCGCTATCTCTATTAGCACCCGAGATATCACCAGATATATATTGGATTTTCCCCTGACCCAGAGTGTCCGGCCCCGTGAGACGGTGGTTTTCTCGGCCGCTGGTGGTCCGAGGTCGTTCCCGCTGCACAGATTCATGCGCCAGGGCCTCCTGCAGATAATGCACTTTGATTTATTGCGCTATCTGTAATAGCACCCGAGATATCACCAGGTATATATTGGATTTTTCCCTGACCCTGAATGCCCGGCCCCATGAGACGGTGGTTTTCTCGGCCCCTGGTGGTCCGAGGTCGTTCCCGCTGCCCAGATTCATGCGCCAGAGCCTCCTACAGACAATGCACTTTGATTTATTGCGCTATCTCTAATAGCACCCGAGATATCACCAGATATATATTGGATTTTCCCCTGACCCAGAGTGTCCGGCCCCATGTGACGGTGGTTTTCTCGGCCCCTGGTGCTCCGAGGTCGCTCCCGCTGCACAGATTCATGCGCCAGGGCCTCCTGCAGGTAATTCACTTTGGATTATTGCGCTATCTCTAATAGCACCCGAGATATCACCAGATATATATTGGATTTTCCCCTGACCCTGAGTGTCCGGCCCCGTGAGACGGTGGTTTTCTCGGCCCCTGGTGGTCCGAGGTCGTTTCCGCTGCACAGATTCATGCACCAGGGCCTCCTGCAGATAATGCACTTTGGTTTATTGCGCTATCTCTAATAGCACCCGAGAATTCACCAGATATATATTGGATTTTTCCCTGACCCTGAATGTCCGGCCCCATGAGACGGTGGTTTTCTCTTACCCTGGTGGTCCGAGGTCGTTCCCGCTGCTCAGATTCATGCGCCAGTGCCACCTGCAGATAATTCACTTTGGTTTATTGCACTATCTCTAATAGCACCCGAGATATCACCAGATATATATTGGATTTTCCCCTGACCCTGAGTGTCCGGCCCAATAGGAACGGTGGTTTTCTCGCCCCTGGTGGTCCGAGGTCGTTCCCACCCCACAGATTCATGCGCCAGGGCCTCCTGCAGATAATTCACTTTGTATTATTGCGCTATATGTAATTGCACCCGAGATATCACCAGATGTATATTGGATTTTTCCCTGACCCTGAGTGCCCGGCCCCATGAGACGGTGGTTTTCTCGGCCCCTGGTGGTCCGAGGTCTTTCCCGCTGCACAGATTCATGCGACAGGGCCGCCTACAGACAATGCACTTTGGTTTATTGCGCTATCTCTATTTGCACCCGAGATATCACCAGATATATATTGGATTTTTCCCTGTCCCTGAGTGTCCGGCCCCATGAGACGGTGTTTTTCTCGGCCCCTGGTGGTCCGAGGTCGTTCCCGCTGCACAGATGCATGCCTCAGGGCCTCCTGCAGATAATTCACTTTGGATTATTGCGCTGTCTCTAATAGCACCCGAGATATCACCAGATATATATTGGATTTTCCCCTGACCCTGAGTGTCCGGCCCCGTGAGACGGTGGTTTTCTCGGCCCCTGGTGGTCCGAGGTCGTTCCCGCTGCCCAGATTCATGCGCCAGAGCCTCCTACAGACAATGCACTTTGATTTATTGCGCTATCTCTAATAGCACCCGAGATATCACCAGATATATATTGGATTTTCCCCTGACCCAGAGTGTCCGGCCCCATGTGACGGTGGTTTTCTCGGCCCCTAGTAGTCCGAGGTCGCTCCCGCTGCACAGATTCATGCGCCAGGGCCTCCTGCAGGTAATTCACTTTGGATTATTGCGCTATCTCTAATAGCACCCGAGATATCACCAGATATATATTGGATTTTCCCCTGACCCTGAGTGTCCGGCCCCGAGAGACGGTGGTTTTCTCGGCCCCTGGTGGTCCGAGGTCGTTTCCGCTGCACAGATTCATGCACCAGGGCCTCCTGCAGATAATGCACTTTGGTTTATTGCGCTATCTCTAATAGCACCCGAGAATTCACCAGATATATATTGGATTTTCCCCTGACCCAGAGTGTCCGGCCCCATGTAACGGTGGTTTTCTCGGCCACTGGTGGTGCGAGGTCGTTCCCGCTGCACAGGTTCATGCACCAGGGCCTCCTGCAGATAATTCACTCTGGTTTTTTGCGCTATCTCTAATAGCCTCCGAGATATCACCAGATATATAATGGACTTTACCCTGACCCTGAGTGTCCGGCCCCATGAGACGGTGGTTTTATCGGCCACTGGTGGTCCGAGGTCGTTCCCGCTGCACAGACGCATGCGCCAGGGCCTCCTGCAGATAATTCACTTCGATTTATTGCGCTATCTCTAATAGCACCCGAGATATCACCAGATATATATTGGATTTTCCCCTGACCCTGAGTGTCCGGCCCCATGAGACGGTGGTTTTCTCGGCCCCTGGTGGTCCGAGGTCGCTCCCGCTGCACAGATGCATGCGCCAGGGCCTCCTGCAGATAATTCACTTTGGATTATTGCGCTGTCTCTAATAGCACCCGAGATATCACCAGATATATATTGGATTTTCCCCTGACCCTGAGTGTCCGGCCCCGTGAGACGGTGGTTTTCTCGGCCCCTGGTGGTCCGAGGTCGTTCCCGCTGCACAGATTCATGCGCCAGAGCCTCCTACAGACAATGCACTTTGATTTATTGCACTATCTGTAATAGCACCCGAGATATCACCAGATATATATTGGATTTTCCCCTGACCCAGAGTGTCCGGCCCCATGTGACGGTGGTTTTCTCGGCCCCTGGTGGTCCCACGTCGTTCCCGCTGCCCAGATTCATGCGCCAGGGCCTCCTACAGACAATGCACTATGATTTATTGCGCTATCACTAATAGCACCCGAGATATCACCAGATATATATTGGATTCTTCCCTGACCCTGAGTGTCCGGCCCCATGAGACGGTGGTTTTCTCGGCCCCTCGTGGTCCGAGGTCGTTCCCGCTGCACAGATTCATGCGCCAGGGCCTCCTACAGATAATGCACTTTGGATTATTGCGCTATCTCTAATAGCACCCGAGATATCACCAGATATATATTGGATTTTCCCCTGACCCTGAGTGTCCGGCCCCGTGAGACGGTGGTTTTCTCGGCCCCTGGTGGTCCGAGGTCGTTTCCGCTGCACAGATTCATGCACCAGGGCCTCCTGCAGATAATGCACTTTGGTTTATTGCGCTATCTCTAATAGCACCCGAGAATTCACCAGATATATATTGGATTTTTCCCTGACCCTGAATGTCCGGCCCCATGAGACGGTGGTTTTCTCTTACCCTGGTGGTCCGAGGTCGTTCCCGCTGCTCAGATTCATGCGCCAGTGCCACCTGCAGATAATTCACTTTGGTTTATTGCACTATCTCTAATAGCACCCGAGATATCTCCAGATATATATTGGATTTTCCCCTGACCCAGAGTGTCCGGCCCCGTGAAACGGTGGTTTCCTCGGCCCCTGGTGGTCCGAGGTCGCTCCCGCTGCACAGATGCATGCGCCAGGGCCTCCTGCAGATAATTCACTTTGATTTATTGCGCTATCTCTATTAGCAGACGAGATATCACCAGATATATATTGGATTTTCCCCTGACCCTGAGTGCCCGGCCCAATAGGAACGGTGGTTTTCTCGCCCCTGGTGGTCCGAGGTCGTTCCCACCGCACAGATTCATGCGCCAGGGCCTCCTGCAGATAATTCACTTTGTATTATTGCGCTATATGTAATAGCACCCGAGATATCACCAGATGTATATTGGATTTTTCCCTGACCCTGAGTGCCCGGCCCCATGAGACGGTGGTTTTCTCGGCCCCTGGTGGTCCGAGGTCTTTCCCGCTGCACAGATTCATGCGACAGGGCCGCCTACAGACAATGCACTTTGGTTTATTGCGCTATCTCTATTTGCACCCGAGATATCACCAGATATATATTGGATTTTCCCCTGACCCAGAGTGTCCGGCCCCATGTGACGGTGGTTTTCTCGGCCCCTGGTGGTCCGAGGTCGTTCCCGCTGCACAGGTTCATGCGCCAGGGCCTCCTGCAGATAATTCACTTTGGATTATTGCGCTGTCTCTAATAGCACCCGAGATATCACCAGATATATATTGGATTTTCCCCTGACCCTGAGTGTCCGGCCCCGTGAGACGGTGGTTTTCTCGGCCCCTGGTGGTCCGAGGTCGTTCCCGCTGCACAGATTCATGCGCCAGAGCCTCCTACAGACAATGCACTTTGATTTATTGCGCTATCTGTAATAGCACCCGAGATATCACCAGATATATATTGGATTTTCCCCTGACCCAGAGAGTCTGGCCCCATGTGACGGTGGTTTTCTCGGCCCCTGGTGGTCCCACGTCGTTCCCGCTGCCCAGATTCATGCGCAAGGGCCTCCTACGGACAATGCACTTTGATTTATTGCGCTATCTCTAATAGCACCCGAGATATCACCAGATATACATTGGATTTCCCCTGACCCTCAGTGTCCGGCCCCATGAGACGGTGGTTTTCTCGGCCCCTGGTGGTCCGAGGTCGTTCCCGCTGCACAGATTCATGCGCCAGAGCCTCCTACAGACAATGCACTTTGGTTTATTGCGCTATCTCTAATAGCACCCGAGAATTCACCAGATATATATTGGATTTTTCCCTGACCCTGAATGTCCGGCCCCATGAGACGGTGGTTTTCTCTTACCCTGGTGGTCCGAGGTCGTTCCCGCTGCTCAGATTCATGCGCCAGTGCCACCTGCAGATAATTCACTTTGGTTTATTGCACTATCTCTAATAGCACCCGAGATATCTCCAGATATATATTGGATTTTCCCCTGACCCTGAGTGTCCGGCCCCGTGAAACGGTGGTTTCCTCGGCCCCTGGTGGTCCGAGGTCGCTCCCGCTGCACAGATGCATGCGCCAGGGCCTCCTGCAGATAATTCACTTTGATTTACTGCGCTATCACTAATAGCACCCGAGATATCACCAGATATATATTGGATTTTTCCCTGACCCAGAGTGTCCGGCCCCATGTGACGGTGGTTTTCTCGGCCCCTGGTGGTCCCACGTCGTTCCCGCTGCCTAGATTCATGCGCAAGGGCCTCCTACGGACAATGCACTTTGATTTATTGCGCTATCTCTAATAGCACCCGAGATATCACCAGATATACATTGGATTTCCCCTGACCCTCAGTGTCCGGCCCCATGAGACTGTGTTTTTCTCGGCCCCTGGTGGTCCGAGGTCGTTCCCGCTGCACAGATTCATGCGCCAGGGCCTCCTACAGACAATGCACTTTGATTTATTGCGCTATCACTAATAGCACCCGAGATATCACCAGATATATATTGGATTTTCCCCTGACCCAGAGTGCCCGGCCCCGTGAGACGGTGGTTTTCTCGGCCCCTGGTGGTCCGAGGTAGTTCCCGCTGCACAGATTCATGCGCCAGGGCCTCCTGCAGATAATGCACTTTGGTTTATTGCGCTATCTCTAATAGCACCCGAGAAATCACCAGATATATATTGGATTTTTCCCTGACCCTGAATGTCCGGCCCCATGAGACGGTGGTTTTCTCGTACCCTGGTGGTCCGAGGTCGTTCCCGCTGCTCAGATTCATGCGCCAGTGCCACCTGCAGATAATTCACTTTGGTTTATTGCACTATCTGTAATAGCACCCGAGATATCTCCAGATATATATTGGATTTTCCCATGACCCTGAGTGTCCGGCCCAATGCGACTGTGGTTTTCTCGGCCCCTGGTGGTCCGGGGTCGTTCCCGCTGCCCAGATTCATGCGCCAGAGCCTCCTACAGACAATGCACTTTGATTTATTGCGCTATCTGTAATAGCACCCGAGATATCACCAGATATATATTGGATTTTCCCCTGACCCAGAGTGTCCGGCCCCATGTGACGGTGGTTTTCTCGGCCCCTGGTGGTCCGACGTCGTTCCTGCTGCCCAGATTCATGCGCAAGGGCCTCCTACGGACAATGCACTTTGATTTATTGCGCTATCTCTAATAGCACCCGAGATATCACCAGATATATATTGGATTTTTCCCTGACCATGAGTGTCCGGCCCCATGTGACTGTGGTTTTCTCGGCCCCTGGTGGTCCGAGGTCATTCCCGCTGCACAGATGCATGCGCCAGGGCCGCCTACAGACAATGCACTTTGGTTTATTGCGCTATCTCTATTAGCACCCGAGATATCACCAGATATATATTGGATTTTCCCCTGACCCAGAGTGTCCGGCCCCGTGAGACGGTGGTTTTCTCGGCCGCTGGTGGTCCGAGGTCGTTCCCGCTGCACAGATTCATGCGCCAGGGCCTCCTGCAGATAATGCACTTTGATTTATTGCGCTATCTGTAATAGCACCCGAGATATCACCAGGTATATATTGGATTTTTCCCTGACCCTGAATGCCCGGACCCCATGAGACGGTGGTTTTCTCGGCCCCTGGTGGTCCGAGGTCGTTCCCGCTGCCCAGATTCATGCGCCAGAGCCTCCTACAGACAATGCACTTTGATTTATTGCGCTATCTCTAATAGCGCCCGAGATATCACCAGATATATATTGGATTTTCCCCTGACCCAGAGTGTCCGGCCCCATGTGACGGTGGTTTTCTCGGCCCCTGGTGGTCCGAGGTCGCTCCCGCTGCACAGATTCATGCGCCAGGGCCTCCTGCAGGTAATTCACTTTGGATTATTGCGCTATCTCTAATAGCACCCGAGATATCACCAGATATATATTGGATTTTCCCCTGACCCTGAGTGTCCGGCCCCGTGAGACGGTGGTTTTCTCGGCCCCTGGTGGTCCGAGGTCGTTTCCGCTGCACAGATTCATGCACCAGGGCCTCCTGCAGATAATGCACTTTGGTTTATTGCGCTATCTCTAATAGCACCCGAGAATTCACCAGATATATATTGGATTTTTCCCTGACCCTGAATGTCCGGCCCCATGAGACGGTGGTTTTCTCTTACCCTGGTGGTCCGAGGTCGTTCCCGCTGCTCAGATTCATGCGCCAGTGCCACCTGCAGATAATTCACTTTGGTTTATTGCACTATCTCTAATAGCACCCGAGATATCTCCAGATATATATTGCATTTTCCCCTGACCCAGAGTGTCCGGCCCCATGTAACGGTGGTTTTCTCGGCCACTGGTGGTCCGAGGTCGTTCCCGCTGCACAGACGCATGCGCCAGGGCCTCCTGCAGATAATTCACTTCGATTTATTGCGCTATCTCTATTAGCACCCGAGATATCACCAGATATATATTGGATTTTCCCCTGACCCTGAGTGTCCGGCCCAATAGGAACGGTGGTTTTCTCGCCCCTGGTGGTCCGAGGTCGTTCCCACCGCACAGATTCATGCGCCAGGGCCTCTTGCAGATAATTCACTTTGTATTATTGCGCTATATGTAATAGCACCCGAGATATCACCAGATGTATATTGGATTTTTCCCTGACCCTGAGTGCCCGGCCCCATGAGACGGTGGTTTTCTCGGCCCCTGGTGGTCCGAGGTCTTTCCCGCTGCACAGATTCATGCGACAGGGCCGCCTACAGACAATGCACTTTGGTTTATTGCGCTATCTCTATTTGCACCCGAGATATCACCAGATATATATTGGATTTTCCCCTGACCCAGAGTGTCCGGCCCCATGTGACGGTGGTTTTCTCGGCCGCGGGTGGTCCGAGGTCGTTCCAGCTGCACAGATTCATGCGCCAGGGCCTTCTACAGACAATGCACTTTGATTTATTGCGCTATCTGTAATAGCACCCGAGATATCACCAGATATACATTGGATTTCCCCTGACCCTCAGTGTCCGGCCCCATGAGACGGTGGTTTTCTCGGCCCCTGGTGGTCCGAGGTCGTTCCCGCTGCACAGATTCATGCGCCAGGGCCTCCTGCAGATAATTCACTCTGGTTTTTTGCGCTATCTCTAATAGCACCCGAGATATCACCAGATATATATTGGATTTTCACCTGACCCTGAGTGTCCGGCCCCATGAGACTGTGGTTTTCTCGGACCCTGGTGGTCCGAGGTTGTTCCCGCTGCCCAGATTCATGCGCCAGGACCTCCTACAGACAATACACTTTGATTTATTGCGCTATCTGTAATAGCACCCGAGAAAGCACCATATATATGCTGGATTTTCCCCTGACCCAGAGTGTCCGGCCCCATGTGACGGTGGTTTTCTCGGCCCCTGGTGGGCCGAGGTCGTTCCCGCTGCCCAGATTCATGCGCAAGGGCCTCCTACGGACAATTCACTTTGATTTATTGCGCTATCTCTAATAGCACCCGAGATATCACCAGATATACATTGGATTTCCCCTGACCCTCAGTGTCCGGCCCCATGAGACTGTGGTTTTCTCGGCCCCTGGTGGTCCGGGGTCGTTCCCGCTGCACAGATTCATGCGACAGGGCCTCCTACAGACAATGTACTTTGGTTTATTGCGCTATCTCTAATAGCACCCGAGATATCACCAGATATATATTGGATTTTCCCCTGACCCAGAGTGTCCGGCCCCATGTGACGGTGGTTTTCTCGGCCACTGGTGGTCCGAGGTCGTTCCCGCTGCACAGATTCATGCGCCAGGGCCTCCTGCAGATAATGTACTTTGGTTTATTGCGCTATCTCTAATAGCACCCGAGATATCACCAGATATACATTGGATTTCCCCTGACCCTCAGTGTCCGGCCCCATGAGACGGTGGTTGTCTCGGCCCCTGGTGGTCCGAGGTCGTTCCCGCTGCACAGATTCATGAGCCAGGGCCTCCTGCAGATAATTCACTCTGGTTTTTTGCGCTATCTCTAATAGCCTCCGAGATATCACCAGATATATATTGGATTTTCCCCTGACCCTGAGTGGCCGGCCCCATGAGACGGTGGTTTTCTCGGCCCCTGGTGGTCCGAGGTCGTTCCCGCTGCACTGATTCATGCGCCAGGGCCTCCTACAGACAATGCACTTTGATTTATTGCGCTATCTGTAATAGCACCCGAGAAAACACCATATATATGCTGCATTTTTACATGACCCTGAGTGAGCGGCCCCGTGAGACGGTGGTTTTCTCGGCCCCTGGTGGTCCGAGGTCGTTCCCGCTGCACAGATTCATGCGCCAGGGCCTCCTGCAAGTAATTCACTTTGGATTATTGCGCTATCTCTAATAGCACCCGAGATATCACCAGATATATATTGGATTTTCCCCTGACCCTGAGTGTCCGGCCCCGTGAGACGGTGGTTTTCTCGGCCCCTGGTGGTCCGAGGTCGTTTCCGCTGCACAGATTCATGCGCCAGGGCCTCCTGCAGATAATGCACTTTGGTTTATTGCGCTATCTCTAATAGCACCCGAGAAATCACCAGATATATATTGGATTTTTCCCTGACCCTGAATGTCCGGCCCCATGAGACGGTGGATTTCTCTGCCCCTGGTGGTCCGAGGTCGTTCCCACTGCACAGATTCATGCGGCAGGGCCTCCTGCAGATAATTCACTTTGGTTTATTGCGCTATCTCTAATAGCACCCTTGATATCACCAGATATATATTGGATTTTCCCCTGACCCCGAGTGTCCGGCCCCATGTGACGGTGGTTTTCTCGGCCCCTGGTGGTCCCACGTCGTTCCCGCTGCCTAGATTCATGCGCAAGGGCCTCCTAGGGACAATGCACTTTGATTTATTGCGCTATCTCTAATAGCACCCGAGATATCACCAGATATACATTGGATTTCCCCTGACCCTCAGTGTCCGGCCCCATGAGACTGTGGTTTTCTCGGCCCCTGGTGGTCCGAGGTCGTTCCCGCTGCACAGATTCATGCGCCAGGGCCTCCTACAGACAATGCACTTTGATTTATTGCGCTATCACTAATAGCACCCGAGATATCACCAGATATATATTGGATTCTTCCCTGACCCTGAGTGTCCGGCCCCATGAGACGGTGGTTTTCTCGGCCCCTGGTGGTCCGAGGTCGTTCCCGCTGCACAGATTCATGCGCCAGGGCCTCCTACAGATAATGCACTTTGATTTATTGCGCTATCTGTAATAGCACCCGAGATATCACCAGATATATATTGGATTTTTCCCTGACCCTGGCTGTCCGGCCCCATGAGACGGTGGTTTTCTCGTCCCCTGGTGGTCCGAGGTCGTTCCCGCTGCACAGATTCATGCGCCAGGGCCTCCTGCAGATCATTCACTTTGGTTTATTGCGCTATCTGTAATAGCACCCGAGAAAGCACCATATATATGCTGGATTTTTACATGATCCTGAGTGAGCGGCCCCGTGAGACGGTGGTTTACTCGGCCTGTGGTGGTCCGAGGTCGTTCCCGCTGCACAGATTCATGCGCCAGGGCCTTCTACAGACAATGCACTTTGATTTATTGCGCTATCTCTAATAGCACCCGAGATATCACCAGGTATATATTGGATTTTCCCCTGACCCTGAGTGTCCGGCCCCATGAGACGGTGGTTGTCTCGGCCCCTGGTGATCCGAGGTCGTTCCCGCTGCACAGGTTCATGCGCCAGGGCCTCCTACAGATAATTCACTTTGGTTTAGTGCGCTATCTCTAATAGCACCCGAGATATCACCAGATATGTATTGGATTTTTCCCTGACCCTGAGTGTCCGGCCCCATGAGACGGTGGTTTTCTCTTACCCTGGTGGTCCGAGGTCGTTCCCGCTGCTCAGATTCATGCGCCAGTGCCACCTGCAGATAATTCACTTTGGTTTATTGCACTATCTCTAATAGCACCCGAGATATCACCAGATATATATTGGATTTTCCCATGACCCTGAGTGTCCGGCCCCATGCGACTGTGGTTTTCTCGGCCCCTGGTGGTCCGAGGTCGTTCCCGCTGCCCAGATTCATGCACCAGGGCATCCTACAGACAATGCACTTTGATTTATTGCGCTATCTGTAATAGCACACGAGATATCACCAGATATATATTGGATTTTCCCCTGACCCAGAGTGTCCGGCCCCATGTGACGGTGGTTTTCTCGGCCCCTGGTGGTCCCACGTCGTTCCCGCTGCTTAGATGCATGCGCCAGGGCCGCCTACAGACAATGCACTTTGGTTTATTGCGCTATCTCTATTAGTACCCGAGATATCACCAGATATATATTGGATTTTCCCCTGACCCAGAGTGCCCGGCCCCGTGAGACGGTGGTTTTCTCGGCCCCTGGTGGTCCGAGGTCGTTTCCGCTGCACAGATTCATGCGCCAGGGCCTCCTGCAGATAATGCACTTTGATTTATTGCGCTATCTCTAATAGCACCCGAGAAATCACCAGATATATATTGGATTTTCCCCTGACCCAGAGTGTCCGGCCCCATGTGACGGTGGTTTTCTCGGCCCCTGGTGGTCCGACGTCGTTCCTGCTGCCCAGATTCATGCGCAAGGGCCTCCTACGGACAATGCACTTTGATTTATTGCGCTATCTCTAATAGCACCCGAGATATCACCAGATATATATTGGATTTTCCCCTGACCATGAGTGTCCGGCCCCATGAGACTGTGGTTTTCTCGGCCCCTGGTGGTCCGAGGTCGTTCCCGCTGCACAGATGCATGCGCGAGGGCCGCCTACAGACAATGCACTTTGGTTTATTGCGCTATCTCTATTAGCACCCGAGATATCACCAGATATATATTGGATTTTCCCCTGACCCAGAGTGTCCGGCCCCGTGAGACGGTGGTTTTCTCGGCCGCTGGTGGTCCGAGGTCGTTCCCGCTGCACAGATTCATGCGCCAGGGCCTCCTGCAGTTAATGCAATTTGATTTATTGCGCTATCTCTAATAGCACCCGAGATATCACCAGATATATATTGGATTTTCCCCTGACCCAGAGTGTCCGGCCCCATGTGACGGTGGTTTTCTCGGCCCCTGGTGGTCCGAGGTCGCTCCCGCTGCACAGATTCATGCGCCAGGGCCTCCTGCAGGTAATTCACTTTGGATTATTGCGCTATCTCTAATAGCACCCAAGATATCACCAGATATATATTGGATTTTCCCCTGACCCTGAGTGTCCGGCCCCATGAGACGGTGGTTTTCTCTTACCCTGGTGGTCCGAGGTTGTTCCCGCTGCTCAGATTCATGCGCCAGTGCCACCTGCAGATAACTCACTTTGGTTTATTGCACTATCTCTAATAGCACCCGAGATATCACCAGATATATATTGGATTTTCCCATGACCCTGAGTGTCCGGCCCCATGCGACTGTGGTTTTCTCGGCCCCTGGTGGTCCGAGGTCGTTCCCGCTGCCCAGATTCATGCACCAGGGCATCCTACAGACAATGCACTTTGATTTATTGTGCTATCTGTAATAGCACACGAGATATCACCAGATATATATTGGATTTTCCCCTGACCCAGAGTGTCCGGCCCCATGTGACGGTGGTTTTCTCGGCCCCTGGTGGTCCCACGTCGTTCCCGCTGCCTAGATGCATGCGCCAGGGCCGCCCACAGACAATGCACTTTGGTTTATTGCGCTATCTCTATTAGTACCCGAGATATCACCAGATATATATTGGATTTTCCCCTGACCCAGAGTGCCCGGCCCCGTGAGACGGTGGTTTTCTCGGCCCCTGGTGGTCCGAGGTCGTTCCCGCTGCACAGATTCATGCGCCCGGGCTTCCTGCAGATAATTCACTTTGGTTTATTGCGCTATCTGTAATAGCACCCGAGAAAGCACCATATATATGCTGGATTTTTACATGACCCTGAGTGAGCGGCCCCGTGAGACGGTGTTTTACTCGGCCTGTGGTGGTCCGAGGTCGTTCCCGCTGCACAGATTCATGCGCCAGGGCCTTCTACAGACAATGCACTTTGATTTATTGCGCTATCTCTAATAGCACCCGAGATATCACCAGGTATATATTGGATTTTCCCCTGACCCTGGCTGTCCGGCCCCATGAGACGGTGGTTTTCTCGTCCCCTGGTGCTTCGAGGTCGTTCCCGCTGCACAGATTCATGCGCCCGGGCTTCCTGCAGATAATTCACTTTGGTTTATTGCGCTATCTGTAATAGCACCCGAGAAAGCACCATATATATGCTGGATTTTTACATGAGCCTGAGTGAGCGGCCCCGTGAGAGGGTGGTTTTCTCTTACCCTGGTGGTCCGAGGTCGTTCTCGCTGCACAGATTCATGCGCCAGGGCCTCCTGCAGATAATGCACTTTGATTTATTGCGCTATCACTAATAGCACCCGAGATATCACCAGATATATATTGGATTCTTCCCTGACCCTGAGTGTCCGGCCCCATGAGACGGTGGTTTTCTCGGCCCCTGGTGGTCCGAGGTCGTTCCCGCTGCACAGATTCATGCGCCAGGGCCTCCTACAGATAATGCACTTTGATTTATTGCGCTATCTGTAATAGCACCCGAGATATCACCAGATATATATTGGATTTTCCCCTGACCCCGAGTGTCCGGCCCCATGAGACTGTGGTTTTCTCGGCCCCTGGTGGTCCGACGTCGTTCCCGCTGCACAGATTCATGCGCCAGGGCCTCCTACTGACAATGCACTTTGATTTATTGCGCTATCTGTAATAGCACCCGAGATATCACCAGACATATATTTGATTTTTCCCTGACCCTGAGTGTCCGGCCCCATGAGACGGTGATTTTCTCGGCGCCTGGTGGTCCGAGGACGTTCCCGCTGCACAGATTCATGCGCCAGGGCCTCCTGCAGATAATTCACTTTGATTTATTGCGCTATCTCTAATAGCACCCGAGATATCACCAGATATATATTTGATTTTTCCCTGATCCTGAGTGCCCGGCCCCACGAGACGGTGGTTTTCTCGGCCCCTGGTGGTCCGAGGTCGTTCCCGCTGCACAGATTTATGGGCCAGGGCCTCCTGCAGATAATTCACTTTGGTTTATTGCACCATCTCTAATAGCACCCGAGATATCACCAGATTTATATTGGATTTTCCCCTGACCCTGAGTGTCCGGCAAAATGAGACTGTGGTTTTCTCGGCCCCTGGTGGTCCGTGGTCGTTCCCGCTGCCCAGATTCATGCGCCAGGGCCTCCTACAGACAATGCACTTTGATTTATTGCGCTATCTGTAATAGCAACCGAGATATCACAAGATATATATTTGATTTTCCCCTGACCCAGAGTGCCCGGCCCCGTGAGACGGTGGTTTTCTCGGCCCCTGGTGGTCCGAGGTCGTTCCCGCTGCACAGATTCATGCGCCAGGGCCTCCTGCAGATAATGCACTTTGGTTTATTGCGCTATCTCTAATAGCACCCGAGATATCACCTGATATATATTGGATTCTTCCCTGACCCTGAGTGTCCGGCCCCACGAGACGGTTGTTTTCTCGGCCCCTGGTGGTCGCACGTCGTTCCCGCTGCCTAGATTCATGCGCAAGGGCCTCCTACGGACAATGCACTTTGATTTATTGCGCTATCTCTAATAGCACCCGAGATATCACCAGATATACATTGGATTTCCCCTGACCCTCAGTGTCCGGCCCCATGAGACTGTGGTTTTCTCGGCCCCTGGTGGTCCGAGGTCGTTCCCGCTGCACAGATTAATGCGCCAGGGCCTCCTACAGACAATGCACTTTGATTTATTGCGCTATCACTAATAGCACCCGAGATATCACCAGATATATATTGGATTCTTCCCTGACCCTGAGTGTCCGGCCCCATGAGACGGTGGTTTTCTCGGCCCCTGGGTGGTCCGAGGTCGTTCCCGCTGCACAGATTCATGCGCCAGGGCCTCCTACAGATAATGCACTTTGATTTATTGCGCTATCTCTAATAGCATCCGAGATATCACCAGATATATATTGGATTTTTCCCTGAGCCTGAGTGTCCGGCCCCATGAGACGGTGGTTTTCTCTTACCCAGGTGGTCCGAGGTCGTTCCCGCTGCTCAGATTCATGCGCAAGGGTCTCCTACGGACAATGCACTTTGATTTATTGCGCTATCTCTAATAGCACCCGAGATATCACCAGATATACATTGGATTTTCCCATGACCCTGAGTGTCCGGCCCCATGAGACTGTGGTTTTCTCGGCCCCTGGTGGTCCGAGGTCGTTCCCGCTGCTCAGATTCATGCGCCAGTGCCACCTGCAGATAATTCACTTTGGTTTATTGCACTATCTCTAATAGCACCCGAGATATCTCCAGATATATATTGGATTTTCCCATGACCCTGAGTGTCCGGCCCCATGCGAATGTGGTTTTCTCGGCCCCTGGTGGTCCGAGGTCGTTCACGCTGCCCAGATTCATGCACCAGGGCATCCTACAGACAATGCACTTTGATTTATTGCGCTATCTGGAATAGCACCCGAGATATCACCAGATATATATTGTATTTTTCCCTGACCCTGAGTGTCCGGCCCGATGAGACCGTGGTTTACTCGGCCCCTGGTGGTCCGAGGTCGTTCCCGCTGCACAGATTCATGCTCCAGGGCCTCCTGCAGATAATTCACTCTGGTTTATGGCGCTATCTCTAATAGCACCCGAGATATCACCAGGTATATATTGGATTTTCCCCTGACCCTGAGTGTCCGGCCCCATGAGACGGTGGTTGTCTCGGCCCCTGGTGATCCGAGGTCGTTCCCGCTGCACAGGTTCATGCGCCAGGGCCTCCTACAGATAATTCACTTTGGTTTATTGCGCTATCTCTAATAGCACCCGAGATATCACCAGATTTATATTGAATTTTCCCCTAACCCCGAGTGTCCGGCCCCATGAGACTGTGGTTTTCTCGGCCCCTGGTGGTCCCACGTCGTTCCCGCTGCCTAGATTCATGCGCAAGGGCCTCCTACGGACAATGCACTTTGATTTATTGCGCTATCTCTAATAGCACCCGAGATATCACCAGATATACATTGGATTTCCCCTGACCCTCAGTGTCCGGCCCCATGAGACTGTGGTTTACTCGGCCTGTGGTGGTCCGAGGTCGTTCCCGCTGCACAGATTTATGGGCCAGGGCCTCCTGCAGATAATTCACTTTGGTTTATTGCACCATCTCTAATAGCACCCGAGATATCACCAGATTTATATTGGATTTTCCCCTGACCCTGAGTGTCCGGCAAAATGAGACTGTGGTTTTCTCGGCCCCTGGTGGTCCGTGGTCGTTCCCGCTGCCCAGATTCATGCGCCAGGGCCTCCTACAGACAATGCACTTTGATTTATTGCGCTATCTGTAATAGCAACCGAGATATCACAAGATATATATTTGATTTTCCCCTGACCCAGAGTGCCCGGCCCCGTGAGACGGTGGTTTTCTCGGCCCCTGGTGGTCCGAGGTCGTTCCCGCTGCACAGATTCATGCGCCAGGGCCTCCTGCAGATAATGCACTTTGGTTTATTGCGCTATCTCTAATAGCACCCGAGATATCACCTGATATATATTGGATTCTTCCCTGACCCTGAGTGTCCGGCCCCATGAGACGGTTGTTTTCTCGGCCCCTGGTGGTCGCACGTCGTTCCCGCTGCCTAGATTCATGCGCAAGGGCCTCCTACGGACAATGCACTTTGATTTATTGCGCTATCTCTAATAGCACCCGAGATATCACCAGATATACATTGGATTTCCCCTGACCCTCAGTGTCCGGCCCCATGAGACTGTGGTTTTCTCGGCCCCTGGTGGTCCGAGGTCGTTCCCGCTGCACAGATTAATGCGCCAGGGCCTCCTACAGACAATGCACTTTGATTTATTGCGCTATCACTAATAGCACCCGAGATATCACCAGATATATATTGGATTCTTCCCTGACCCTGAGTGTCCGGCCCCATGAGACGGTGGTTTTCTCGGCCCCTGGGTGGTCCGAGGTCGTTCCCGCTGCACAGATTCATGCGCCAGGGCCTCCTACAGATAATGCACTTTGATTTATTGCGCTATCTCTAATAGCATCCGAGATATCACCAGATATATATTGGATTTTTCCCTGAGCCTGAGTGTCCGGCCCCATGAGACGGTGGTTTTCTCTTACCCAGGTGGTCCGAGGTCGTTCCCGCTGCTCAGATTCATGCGCAAGGGTCTCCTACGGACAATGCACTTTGATTTATTGCGCTATCTCTAATAGCACCCGAGATATCACCAGATATACATTGGATTTTCCCATGACCCTGAGTGTCCGGCCCCATGAGACTGTGGTTTTCTCGGCCCCTGGTGGTCCGAGGTCGTTCCCGCTGCTCAGATTCATGCGCCAGTGCCACCTGCAGATAATTCACTTTGGTTTATTGCACTATCTCTAATAGCACCCGAGATATCTCCAGATATATATTGGATTTTCCCATGACCCTGAGTGTCCGGCCCCATGCGAATGTGGTTTTCTCGGCCCCTGGTGGTCCGAGGTCGTTCACGCTGCCCAGATTCATGCACCAGGGCATCCTACAGACAATGCACTTTGATTTATTGCGCTATCTGGAATAGCACCCGAGATATCACCAGATATATATTGTATTTTTCCCTGACCCTGAGTGTCCGGCCCGATGAGACCGTGGTTTACTCGGCCCCTGGTGGTCCGAGGTCGTTCCCGCTGCACAGATTCATGCTCCAGGGCCTCCTGCAGATAATTCACTCTGGTTTATGGCGCTATCTCTAATAGCACCCGAGATATCACCAGGTATATATTGGATTTTCCCCTGACCCTGAGTGTCCGGCCCCATGAGACGGTGGTTGTCTCGGCCCCTGGTGATCCGAGGTCGTTCCCGCTGCACAGGTTCATGCGCCAGGGCCTCCTACAGATAATTCACTTTGGTTTATTGCGCTATCTCTAATAGCACCCGAGATATCACCAGATTTATATTGAATTTTCCCCTAACCCCGAGTGTCCGGCCCCATGAGACTGTGGTTTTCTCGGCCCCTGGTGGTCCCACGTCGTTCCCGCTGCCTAGATTCATGCGCAAGGGCCTCCTACGGACAATGCACTTTGATTTATTGCGCTATCTCTAATAGCACCCGAGATATCACCAGATATACATTGGATTTCCCCTGACCCTCAGTGTCCGGCCCCATGAGACTGTGGTTTACTCGGCCTGTGGTGGTCCGTGGTCGTTCCCGCTGCACAGATTCATGCGCCAGGGCCTCCTAGAGACAATGCACTTTGATTTATTGCGCTATCTGTAATAGCACCCGAGATATCACCAGATATATATTGGATTTTCCCCTGACCCTGAGTGTCCGGCCCCGTGAGGCGGTGGTTTTCTCGGCCCCTGGTGGTCCGATGTCGTTCCCGCTGAACAGATGCATGCGCGAGGTCCTCCTGCATATAATGCACTTTGATTATTTGCGCTATCTCTAATAGCACCCGAGATTTCACCAGATATATATTTGATTTTTCCCTGACCCTGTGTGTCCGCCCCATGAGACGATGGTTTTCTCGGCCCCTGGTGGTCCGAGGTCGTTCCCGCTGCACAGATGCATGCGCCAGGTCCTCCTGCAGATAGTTTACTTTGGTTTCTTGCGCTTTCTCTAATAGCACCCGAGATATCACCAGATATATATTGTATTTTCCCCTGACCCTGAGTATCCCACCCCATGAGACGGTTGTTTTCTCGGCCCCTGGTGGTCCGAGGACGTTGCCGCTGCACAGACTCATGCGCCAGGGACTCCTACAGACAATGCACTTTCATTTATCGCGCTGTCTGTAATTGCACCCGAGATATCACCAGATATATATTGGATTTTACCCAGACCCTGACTGTCCGGCCCCATGAGTCGGTGGTTTACTCGGCCTGTGGTGGTCCGAGGTCGTTCCCGCTGCACAGATTCATGAGCCAGGGCCTTCTACAGACAATGCACTTTGATTTATTGCGCTATCTCTAATAGCACCCGAGATATCACCAGGTATATATTGGATTTTCCCCTGACCCTGAGTGTCCGGCCCCATGAGACGGTGGTTTTCTCGGCCCCTGGTGGTCCGAGGTCGTTCCCGCTGCACAGATTCATGCGCCAGGGCCTCCTGCAGATAATTCACTCTGGTTTATGGCGCTATCTCTAATAGCACCCGAGATATCACCAGGTATATATTGGATTTTCCCCTGTCCCTGAGTGTCCGGCCCCATGAGACGGTGGTTGTCTCGGCCCCTGCTGATCCGAGGTCGTTCCCGCTGCACAGGTTCATGCGCCAGGGCCTCCTACAGATAATTCACTTTGGTTTATTGCGCTATCTCTAATAGCACCCGAGATATCACCAGATTTATATTGAATTTTCCCCTGACCCCGAGTGTCCGGCCCCATGAGACTGTGGTTTTCTCGGACCCTGGTGGTCCGAGGTTGTTCCCGCTGCACAGATTCATGCGCCAGGGCCTCCTACAGACAATGCACTTTGATTTATTGCGCTATCTGTAATAGCACCCGAGATATCACCAGATATATATTGGATTTCCCCTGACCCTCAGTGTCCGGCCCCATGAGAGGGTGGATTTCTCTGCCCCTGGAAGTCCGAGGTCGTTCCCACTGCACAGATTCATGCGGCAGGGCCTCCTGCAGATAATTCACTTTTGTTTATTGCGCTATCTCTAATAGCACCCGAGATATCACCAGATATATATTGGATTTTCCCCTGACCATGAGTGTCCGGCCCAAAAGGAACGGTGGTTTTCTCGGCCCCTGGTGGTCCGAGGTCGTTCCCACCGCACAGGTTCATGCGCCAGGGCCTCCTGCAGATAATTCACTTTGTGTTATTGCGCTATATGTAATAGCACCCGAGATATCACCAGATGTATATTGGATTTTTCCCTGACCGTGAGTGTCCGGCCCCATGAGACGGTGGTTTTCTCGGCCCCTGGTGGTCCGAGGTCGTTCCCGCTGCACAGATTCATGCGCCAGGGCCTCCTACAGACAACGCAATTTGGCTTATTGCGCGATCTGTAACAGCACCCGAGATATCACCAGATATATGCTGGATTTTTACATGACCTTGGGTGTCCGGCCCCATGAGACGGTGGTTTTCTCGGCCCCTGGTGGTCCGAGGTCGTTCCCACCACACAGATTCATGCGCCAGGGCCTCCTGCAGATAATTCACTTTGTGTTATTGCGCTATATGTAATAGCACCTGAGATATCACCAGATATATATTGGATTTTCCCCTGACCCTGAGTGTCCGGCCCCGTGAGGCGGTGGTTTTCTCGGCCCCAGGTGGTCCGAGGTCGTTCCCGCTGCACAGATTCATGCGCCAGGGCCACCTGCAGATAATTCACTTTGGTTTATTGCGCTATCTGTAATAGCACCCGAGATATCACCAGATATATATTGGATTTTCCCCTGACCCTGAGTGTCCGGCCCCGTGAGGCGGTGGTTTTCTCGGCCCCTGGTGGTCCGATGTCGTTCCCGCTGAACAGATGCATGCGCGAGGTCCTCCTGCATATAATGCACTTTGATTATTTGCGCTATATGTAATAGCACCCGAGATATCACCAGATGTATATTGGATTCTTCCCTGACCCTGTGTGTCCGGCCCCATGAGACGGTGGTTTTCTCGGCCCCTGGTGGTCCGAGGTCGTTCCCGCTGCACGGATTCATGCGACAGGGCCTCCTACAGACAATGCACTTTGGTTTATTGCGCGATCTGTAATAGCAACCGAGATATCACCAGATATATGCTGGATTTTTACATGACCTTGGGTGTCCGGCCCCATGAGACGGTGGTTTTCTCGGCCCCTGGTGGTACGAGGTCGTTCCCGCTGCACAGATTCATGCGCCAGTGCCTCCTGCAGATAATTCACTTTGGTTTATTGCGCTGTCTCTAATAGCACCCGAGATATCACCAGATATATATTGGATTTTCCCCTGACACTGAGTGTCCGGCCCCATGAGACGCTGGTTTTCTCGGCCCCTGGTGGTCCGAGGTCGATCCCGCTGCACAGATTCATGCGCCAGGGACTCCTGCAGGCAATGCACTTTGATTTATTGCCCTATCTCTAATAGCACCCTTGATATCACCAGATATATATTGGATTTTTCTCTGACCCTGACAGTCCGGCCCCATGAGACGGTTCGTTTTCTCGGCCCCTGGTGGTCCGAGGTCGATCCCGCTGCACAGATTCATGCGCTAGGGCCACCTATAGAGAATGCACTTTGATTTATTCCGCTATCTCTAATAGCACCCGAGATATCACCAGATGTATATTGGATTTTTCCTTGACCCGGACAGTCCCGCCCCATGTGTGGATGGTTTTCTCGGTCCCTCGTGGTCCGAGGTCGATCCCGCTGAACAGATTCATGCGACAGGGCTTCCTGCAGACAATTCACTTTGGTTTATTGCGCTATCTGTAATAGCACCCGAGATATCACCAGATATATGCTGGATTTTTACATGACCTTGGGTGACGGATTCCGAATATCTTTAATTTTCTCGACCCCTGGTGGTCCGAGGTCGTTCCTGCTGCACAGATTCATTCGCCAGTGCCTCCTACAGACAATGCACTTTGATTTATTGCGCTATCTCTAATAGATCCCGAGATATCATCAGATATATATTGGATTTTTCCCTGACCCTGACAGACCGACCCCATGAGACGGTGATTTTCTCGGCCCCTGGAGGTCCGAGGTCGATCCCGCTGCACAGATCCATGCGCCAGGGCCTCCTACAGACAATGCACTTTGATTTATTGCGCTATCTCTAATAGATCCCGAGATATCATCAGATATATATTGGATTTTTCCCTGACCCTGACAGTCCGACCCCATGAGACGGTGATTTTCTCGGCCCCTGGAGGTCCGAGGTCGATCCCGCTGCACAGATTCATGCGCCAGGGCCTCCTACAGACAATGCACTTTGATTTATTGCGCTATCTCTAATAGCACCCAAGATATCACCAGATATATATTGCACTTTTCTCTGACCCTGACAGTCCGGCCCCATGAGACGGTAGTTTTCTCGGCCCCTGGTGGTCCGAGTTCGATCCCGCTGCACAGATTCATGCGCTAGGGCCACCTACAGAGAATGCACTTTGGTTTATTCCGCTATCTCTAATAGCACCCGAGATATCACCAGATGTATATTGGATTTTTGCCTGACCCTGACAGTTCGGCCCCATTTGACGGTGATTTTCTCGGCCCCCGGTGGTCCGAGGTCGATCCCGCTGCAAAGACTCATGCGCCAGGGCTTCCTACAGACAATGCACTTTGATTTATCGCGCTATCTCTAATAGCACCCGAGATATCACCAGACATATATTGGATTTTTCCTTGACCCTGACAGTCCGGCCAGATGTTTCGATGGTTTTCTCGGCCCCTGGTGGTCCGAGGTCGATCCCGCTGCACAGATTCATGCGCCAGGGCCTCCTACAGACAGTGCACTTTCATTTATTGCGCTATCTCTAATAGCACCCGAGATATCACCAGATATATATTGGATTTTTCCCTGACCCTGAGTGTCCGGCCCCATGAGACTGTAGTTTTCTCGGCCCCTGGTGGTCCGAGGTGGTTCCCGCGGCACAGATTCGTGCGCCAGGGCCACTAACAGACAATGCACTTTGATTTATTGCGCTATCTGTAATAGCACCCGAGATATCACCAGATATATATTGGATTTTTCCCTGACCCCGAGTGTCCGGCCCCATGAGACGGTAGTTTTCTCGGCCCCTGGTGGTCCGATGTCGTTCCCGCTGCACAGATTCATGCGCTAGGGCCTCCTACAGACAATGCACTTTGATTTATTGCGCTATCTGTAAGAGCACGCGAGATATCACCAGATATATATTGAATTTTCCCCGACCCTGAGGGTCCGGTCCCAAGTGTCGATAGTTTTCTCGGCCCCTGGTGGTCCGAGGTCGTTCCCGCTGCACAGATTCATGCGCCAGGGCCGCCTACAGACAATGCACTTTGATTCATTGCGCTATCTGTAATAGCACCCGGGATATCACCAGATATATATTGGATTTTTCCCTGACCCTGCGAGTCCGGCCCCATGAGGCGGTGGTTTTCTCGGCCCATGTGGTTCGAGGTCGTTCCCGCTGCACAGATTCATGCGCCAGGGCCTCCTACAGACAATGCACTTTGATTTATTGCGCTATCTCTAATAGCACCCGAGATATCACCAGATATATATTGGATTTTTCCCTGACACTGAGTGTGCGGCCCCATGAGACGGTGGTTTTCTCGGCCCCTGTGGTCCGAGGTCGTTCCCGCTGCACAGATTCATGCGCCAGGGACTCCTACAGACAATTCACTTTGGTTTATTGCGCTATCTCTAATAGCACCCGAGATATCACCATATATATATTGGATTTTCCCGTGATCCTGTGTGTCCGACCCCATGAGTCGTTGGTTTTCTTGTCCCCTGGTAGTCCGAGGTCGTTCCCGCTGCACAGATTGATGCGCGAGGGCCTCCTACAGACAATACACTATGACTTATTGCGCTATCTATTATAACACCCGAGATATCACCAGATATATATTGGATTTTTCTTTGACCCTGAGTGTCCGGCCCCATGAGACGGTGGTTTTCTCGGCCCCTGTGGTCCGAGGTCGTTCCCGCTGCACAGATTCATGCGCCAGGGCCTCCTACAGACAATGCACTTTGATTTATTGCGCTATCTCTAATAGCACCCGAGATATCACCAGGTATATATTGGATTTTCCCCTGACCCTGAGTGTCCGGCCCCATGAGGCTGTGGTTTTCTCGGCCCCTGTTGGTCCGAGGTCGTTTCCACTGCGCAGATTCATGCGCCAGTGCGTTCTGCAGATAATGCGCTTTGATTTATTGCGCTATCTGTAACAGCACCCGAGATATCACCAGATATATATTGGATTTTTCCCTGACGCTGAGTGTCCGGCCCCATGAGACGGTGGTTTTCTCGGCCCCTGGTGGTCCGAGGTCGTTCCCGCTGCACAGATTGATGCGCGAGGGCCTCCTACAGACAATACACTATGACTTATTGCGCTATCTATTATAACACCCGAGATATCACCAGATATATATTGGATTTTTCTTTGACCCTGAGTGTCCGGCCCCATGAGACGGTGGTTTTCTCGGCCCCTGTGGTCCGAGGTCGTTCCCGCTGCACAGATTCATGCGCCAGGGACTCCTACAGACAATTCACTTTGGTTTATTGCGCTATCTCTAATAGCACCCGAGATATCACCATATATATATTGGATTTTCCCGTGATCCTGAGTCTCCGACCCCATGAGTCGGTGGTTTTCTTGTCCCCTGGTAGTCCGAGGTGGTTCCCGCTGCACAGATGCATGCGCCAGGTCCTCGTGCAGATAATTCCCTTTGATTTATTGCGCTATCTGTAATAGCACCCGAGATATCACCAGATATATATTGGATTTTCCCCTGACCCTGAGTGTCCGACCCCATGAGACTGTGGTATTCTCGGCCCCCGGTAGTCCGAGGTCGTTCCCGCTGCACAGATTCAAGCGCCAGGGCCTCCTGCAGATAATTCCCTTTGATTTATTGCGCTATCTGTAATAGCACCCGAGATATCACCAGATATATATTGGATTTTCCCCTGACCCTGAGTGTCCGGCCTCATGAGACGGTGGTTTTCTCGGCCCCTGGTGGTCCGAGGTCGTTCCCGCTGCCCACATTCATGCACCAGGGCCTCCTACAGTCAATGCACTTTGAATTATTGCACTATCTGTAATAGCACCCGAGAAAGCTCCATATATATGATGGATTTTTACATGACTTTGGTTGACGGATACCGAAAATCTGTAATTTTCTCGGCCCCTGGTGGTCCAATGTCGTTCGTGCTGCACAGATGCATGCGCAAGGGCCTGCTACGGACAATGCACTTTGATTTATTGCGCTATCTGTTATAGCACCCGAGATATCACCAGATATATATTGTATTTTCTCCTGACCCTGAGTGTCCGGCCTCATGAGACGGTGGTTTTCTCGGCCCCTGGTGGTCCAATGTCGTTCCTGCTGCACAGATGCATGCGCAAGGGCCTGCTACGGACAATGCACTTTGATTTATTGCGCTATCTGTTATAGCACCCGAGATATCACCAGATATATATTGTATTTTCCCCTGACCCTGAGTGTCCGGCCTCATGAGACGGTGGTTTTCTCGGACCCTGGTGGTCCGAGGTCGTTCCCGCTGCACAGATTCATGCGCCAGGGCCTCCTACAGATAATTCACTTTGGTTAATTGCCCTATCTCTAATAGCACCCGAGATATCACCAGATATATATTGGATTTTCCCCTGACCCTGAGTGTCCGGCCCCATGAGACTCTGGTTTTCTCGGCCCCTGGTGGTCCGAGGTCGTTCCCGCTGCACAGATTCATGCGCCAGGGCCTCCTGCAGATAATTCACTTTGGTTTATTGCACTATCTCTAATAGCACCCGAGATATCACCAGATTTATATTGGATTTTCCCCTGACCCTGAGTGTCCGGCCCCATGAGACTGTGGTTTTCTCGGCCCCTGGTGGTCCGAGGTCGTTCCCACTGCACAGATTCATGCACCAGGGCCTCCTACAGACAATGCACTTTGATTTATTGCGCTATCTGTAATAGCACCCGAGATATCACCAGATATATGCTGGATTTTTACATGACCTTGGGTGACGGATTCCGATTATCTGTAATTTTCTCGGGCCCTGGTGGTCCGAGGTCGTTCCAGCTGCACAGATTCATGCGCCAGGGCCTCTTGCAGACAATGCACTTTGATTTATTGCGCTATCAGGTAATAACTCCCGAGATATCACCAGATATATATTGGATTTTTCGCTGACCCTGAGTGTCCGACCCCATGAGACGGTGGTTTTCTCGGCCCCTGGTGGTCCGAGGTCGTTCCCGCTGCACAGATTCATGCGCCAGGGCCTCCTACAGACAATGCACTTTGATTTATTGCGCTATCTCTAATAGCACCCGAGATATCACCAGGTATATATTGGATTTTCCCCTGACCCTGAGTGTCCGGCCCCATGAGGCTGTGGTTTTCTCGGCCCCTGGTGGTCCGAGGTCGTTTCCACTGCGCAGATTCATGCGCCAGTGCGTTCTGCAGATAATGCGCTTTGATTTATTGCGCTATCTGTAACAGCACCCGAGATATCACCAGATATATATTGGATTTTTCCCTGACGCTGAGTGTCCGGCCCCATGAGACGGTGGTTTTCTCGGCCCCTGGTGGTCCGAGGTCGTTCCCGCTGCACAGATTCATGCGCCAGGGCCTCCTGCAGATAATTCACTTTGGTTTATTACGCTATCTCCAATAGCACCCGAGATACCACCAGATAGATATTGGACTTTTCCCTGTCCCTGAGTGTCCGGCCCCATGAGACGGCGGTTTTCTCGGCCCCTGGTGGTCCGAGGTCGTTCCCGCTGCACAGATTCTTGCGCCAGGGCCTCCTGCAGATAATTCACTTTGGTTTATTGCGCTATCTCTTATAGCACCCGAGATACCACCAGATATATATTGGACTTTTCCCTGTCCCTGAGTGTCCGGCCCCATGAGACGGTGGTTTTCTCGGCCCCTGGTGGTTCGAGGTCGTTCCCGCTGCACAGATTCTTGCGCCAGGGCCTCCTGCAGATAATTCACCTTGGCTTATTGCGCTATCTCTAATAGAACCCGAGATATCACCAGATATAAATTGGATTTTCCCCTGACCCTGAGTGTCCGGCCCCATGAGACTGTGGTTTTGTCGGCCCCTGGTGGCCCGAGGTTGTTCCCGCTGCGCAGATTCATGCGCCAGGGCCTCCTGCAGATAATTCACCTTCGCTTATTGCGCTATCTCTAATAGCACCCGAGATATCACCAGATATATATTGGATTTTGCCCTGACCCTGAGTGTCCGGCCCCATGAGGCTGTGGTTTTCTCGGCCCCTGGTGGTCCGAGGTCGTTTCCACTGCGCAGATTCATGCGCCAGTGCGTTCTGCAGATAATGCACTTTGATTTATTGCGCTATCTGTAACAGCACCCGAGATATCACCAGATATATATTGGATTTTTCCCTGACCCTGAGTGTCCGGCCCCATGGGACGGTGTTTTTCTCGGCCCCTGGTGGTCCGAGGTCGTTCCCGCTGCACAGATTCTTGCGCCAGGGCCTCCTGCAGATAATTCACTTTGGTTTATTGCGCTATCTCTTATAGCACCCGAGATACCACCAGATATATATTGGACTTTTCCCTGTCCCTGAGTGTCCGGCCCCATGAGACGGTGGTTTTCTCGGCCCCTGGTGGTTCGAGGTCGTTCCCGCTGCACAGATTCTTGCGCCAGGGCCTCCTGCAGATAATTCACCTTGGCTTATTGCGCTATCTCTAATAGCACCCGAGATATCACCAGATATATATTGGATTTTGCCCTGACCCTGAGTGTCCGGCCCCATGGGACGGTGTTTTTCTCGGCCCCTGGTGGTCCGAGGTCGTTCCCGCTGCCCAGATTTATGCGCAGGGGCCTCCTACGGACAATGCACTTTGATTTATTGCGCTATCTGTAATAGCACCCGAGATATCTCCAGATATATATTGGATTTTCTCCTGACCCTGAGTGTCCGGCCCCATGAGACAGTGGTTTTCTCGGCCCCTGATGGTCCGAGGTCGTTCCCGCTGCCTAGATTCATGCGCCAGGGCCTACTACAGACAATGCACTTTGTTTTATTGGGCTATCTGTAATAGCACCCGAGATATCACCAGATATATATTGGATTTTTCCCTGACCCTGAGTGTCCGGCCCCATGAGACGGTGGTTTTCTCGGCCCCTGGTGGTCCGAGGTCGTTCCCGCTGCCCAGATTTATGCGCAGGGGCCTCCTACGGACAATGCACTTTGATTTATTGGGCTATCTGTAATAGCACCCGAGATATCACCAGATATATATTGGATTTTTCCCTGACCCTGAGTGCCCGGCACCATGTGTCGGTGGTTTTCTCGGCCCCTGGTGGTCCGAGGTCGATCTCGATGCACAGATTCATGCGCTAGGGCCTCCTGCAGACAATTCACTTTGATATATCGCTCTATCTCTAATAGCACCCGAGATATCATCAGATACATCCTAGATTTTTACATGACCTTGGGTCTCCGGCACCATGTGTCGGTGGTTTTCTCGGCTCCTGGTGGTCTAAGGTCGTTCCCGCTGCACAGATTCATGCGCCAGGGCCCCCTGCAGATAATTCACTTTGGTTTTGTGCGCCATCTGTAAGAGCACCCGAGATATCACCAGAAATATATTGGATTTTTCCCTTACCCTGAGTCTCCGGCCCCATGTGTCGGTGGTTTCCGCGGCCCCTGGTGGTCCGAGGTCGTTCCCGCTGCACAGACTCATGCGCCAGGGCCTCCTACAGACAATGCACTTTGATTTATTGCACGATCTGAAATAGCACCCGAGATATCATCAGATATATATTGGATTTTTCCCTGACCCTGAGTGTCCGGCCCCATGAGACGATTGTTTTCTCGGCCCCTGGTGGTCCGAGGTCGTTCCCGCTGCACAGATTCATGCGCCAGGGCCTACTGCAGATAATTCACATTGATTTATCGCGCTATCTCTAATAGCACCCGAGATATCACCAGATATATATTGGATTTTGCCCTGACCCAGAGTGTCCGGCCCCATGAGACGGTGGTTTTCTCGGCCCCTGGTGGTTCGAGGTCGTTCCCGCTGCACAGATTCTTGCGCCAGGGCCTCCTGCAGATAATTCACCTTGGCTTATTGCGCTATCTCTAATAGCACCCGAGATATCACCAGATATATATTGGATTTTGCCCTGACCCTGAGTGTCCGGCCCCATGGGACGGTGTTTTTCTCGGCCCCTGGTGGTCCGAGGTCGTTCCCGCTGCCTAGATTCATGCGCCAGGGCCTACTACAGACAATGCACTTTGTTTTATTGGGCTATCTGTAATAGCACCCGAGATATCACCAGATATATATTGGATTTTTCCCTGACCCTGAGTGTCCGGCCCCATGAGACGGTGGTTTTCTCGGCCCCTGGTGGTCCGAGGTCGTTCCCGCTGCACAGATTCATGCGCCAGGATCTCCTACAGGCAATGCACTTTGATTTATTGGGCTATCTGTAATAGCACCCGAGATATCACCAGATATATATTGGATTTTTCCCTGACCCTGAGTGTCCGGCCCCATGAGACGGTGGTTTTCTCGGCCCCTGGTGGTCCGAGGTCGTTCCCGCTGCCCAGATTTATGCGCAGGGGCCTCCTACGGACAATGCACTTTGATTTATTGGGCTATCTGTAATAGCACCCGAGATATCACCAGATATATATTGGATTTTTCCCTGACCCTGAGTGCCCGGCACCATGTGTCGGTGGTTTTCTCGGCCCCTGGTGGTCCGAGGTCGATCTCGATGCACAGATTCATGCGCTAGGGCCTCCTGCAGACAATTCACTTTGATATATCGCTCTATCTCTAATAGCACCCGAGATATCATCAGATACATCCTAGATTTTTACATGACCCTGGGTCTCCGGCACCATGTGTCGGTGGTTTTCTCGGCTCCTGGTGGTCTAAGGTCGTTCCCGCTGCACAGATTCATGCGCCAGGGCCCCCTGCAGATAATTCACTTTGGTTTTGTGCGCCATCTGTAAGAGCACCCGAGATATCACCAGAAATATATTGGATTTTTCCCTGACCCTGAGTCTCCGGCCCCATGTGTCGGTGGTTTCCGCGGCCCCTGGTGGTCCGAGGTCGTTCCCGCTGCACAGACTCATGCGCCAGGGCCTCCTACAGACAATGCACTTTGATTTATTGCACGATCTGAAATAGCACCCGAGATATCATGAGATATATATTGGATTTTTCCCTGACCCTGAGTGTCCGGCCCCATGAGACGATTGTTTTCTCGGCCCCTGGTGGTCCGAGGTCGTTCCCGCTGCACAGATTCATGCGCCAGGGCCTACTGCAGATAATTCACATTGATTTATCGCGCTATCTCTAATAGCACCCGAGATATCACCAGATATATATTGGATTTTGCCCTGACCCAGAGTGTCCGACCCCATGAGACGGTGGTTTTCTCAGCCCCTGGTGGTCCGAGGTCGTTCCCGCTGCACAGATTCATGCGCCAGGGCCACCTTCAGATAATTCACTTTGATTTATTGCGCTATCTCTAATAGCACCCGAGATATCACCAGATATATATTGGATTTTTCCCTGACACTGAGTGTGCGGCCCCATGAGACGGTGGTTTTCTCGGCCCCTGTGGTCCGAGGTCGTTCCCGCTGCACAGATTCATGCGCCAGGGACTCCTACAGACAATTCACTTTGGTTTATTGCGCTATCTCTAATAGCACCCGAGATATCACCATATATATATTGGATTTTCCCGTGATCCTGTGTGTCCGACCCCATGAGTCGTTGGTTTTCTTGTCCCCTGGTAGTCCGAGGTCGTTCCCGCTGCACAGATTGATGCGCGAGGGCCTCCTACAGACAATACACTATGACTTATTGCGCTATCTATTATAACACCCGAGATATCACCAGATATATATTGGATTTTTCTTTGACCCTGAGTGTCCGGCCCCATGAGACGGTGGTTTTCTCGGCCCCTGTGGTCCGAGGTCGTTCCCGCTGCACAGATTCATGCGCCAGGGACTCCTACAGACAATTCACTTTGGTTTATTGCGCTATCTCTAATAGCACCCGAGATATCACCATATATATATTGGATTTTCCCGTGATCCTGAGTCTCCGACCCCATGAGTCAGTGGTTTTCTTGTCCCCTGGTAGTCCGAGGTGGTTCCCGCTGCACAGATGCATGCGCCAGGTCCTCGTGCAGATAATTCCCTTTGATTTATTGCGCTATCTGTAATAGCACCCGAGATATCACCAGATATATATTGGATTTTCCCCTGACCCTGAGTGTCCGACCCCATGAGACTGTGGTATTCTCGGCCCCCGGTAGTCCGAGGTCGTTCCCGCTGCACAGATTCAAGCGCCAGGGCCTCCTGCAGATAATTCCCTTTGATTTATTGCGCTATCTGTAATAGCACCCGAGATATCACCAGATATATATTGGATTTTCCCCTGACCCTGAGTGTCCGGCCTCATGAGACGGTGGTTTTCTCGGCCCCTGGTGGTCCGAGGTCGTTCCCGCTGCCCAGATTCATGCACCAGGGCCTCCTACAGTCAATGCACTTTGAATTATTGCACTATCTGTAATAGCACCCGAGAAAGCTCCATATATATGATGGATTTTTACATGACTTTGGTTGACGGATACCGAAAATCTGTAATTTTCTCGGCCCCTGGTGGTCCAATGTCGTTCCTGCTGCACAGATGCATGCGCAAGGGCCTGCTACGGACAATGCACTTTGATTTATTGCGCTATCTGTTATAGCACCCGAGATATCACCAGATATATATTGTATTTTCTCCTGACCCTGAGTGTCCGGCCTCATGAGACGGTGGTTTTCTCGGCCCCTGGTGGTCCAATGTCGTTCCTGCTGCACAGATGCATGCGCAAGGGCCTGCTACGGACAATGCACTTTGATTTATTGCGCTATCTGTTATAGCACCCGAGATATCACCAGATATATATTGTATTTTCCCCTGACCCTGAGTGTCCGGCCTCATGAGACGGTGGTTTTCTCGGACCCTGGTGGTCCGAGGTCGTTCCCGCTGCACAGATTCATGCGCCAGGGCCTCCTACAGATAATTCACTTTGGTTAATTGCCCTATCACTAATAGCACCCGAGATATCACCAGATATATATTGGATTTTCCCCCGACCCTGAGTGTCCGACCCCATGAGACTGTGGTTTTCTCGGCCCCTGGTGGTCCGAGGTCGTTCCCGCTGCACAGATTCATGCGCCAGGGCCTCCTACAGATAATTCACTTTGGTTTATTGCGCTATCTCTAATAGCACCCGAGATATCACCAGATATATATTGGATTTTCTCCTGACCCTGAGTGTCTGGCCTCGTGAGACGGTGGTTTTCTCGTCCCCTGGTGGTCCGACGTTGTTCCCGCTGCCCAGATGCATGCAACAGGGCCTCGTGCAGATAATTCACTTTGGTCTATTGCGCTATCTCTAATAGCACCCGAGATATCACCATATATATTTTGGATTTTCCCCTGACCCTGAGTGTCCGGCCCCATGAGACTGTGGTTTTCTCGGCCCCTTGTGGTCCGAGGTCGTTCCCGCTGCACAGATTCATGCGCCAGGGCCTCCTACAGATAATTCAATTCGGTTTATTGCCCTATCTTTAATAGCACCCGAGATATCACCACATATATATTGGATTTTTCCCTGACCCTGAGTATGCGGCCCCATGAGACGGTGGTTTTCTCGGCCCCTGGTGGTCCGAGGTCGTTCCCGCTGCACAGATTCATGCGCCAGGGCCTCCCGCAGACAAAGCACTTTGATTTATCGATCTATCTCTAATAGCACCCGAGATATCACCAGATATATATTGGATTTTTCTTTGACCCTGAGCGTCCGGCCCCATGAGACCTTGGTTTTCTCGGCCCCTGGTGGACCGAGGTCGTTCCCGCTGCACAGATTTATGCGCGAGGGCCTCCTACGGACAATGCACTTTGATTTATTGCGCTACCTGTTATAGCACCCGAGATATCACCAGATATATATTGGATTTTTCTTTGACCCTGAGCGTCCGGCCCCATGAGACCGTGGTTTTCTCGGCCCCTGGTGGGCCGAGGTCGTTCCCGCTGCACGGATTTATGCGCCAGGGCCTCCTACGGACAATGCACTTTGATTTATTGCGCTATCTGTTATAGCACCCGAGATATCACCAAATATATATTGCATTTTTCCCTGACCCTGAGTGTCCGGCCCCATGAGACGGTGGTTGTCTCGGCCCCTGGTGATCCGAGGTCGTCCCGCTGCACAGATTCATGCGCTCGGGCCTCCGGCAGATAATTCACTTTGGTTTGTTGCGCTATCTCTAATAGCACCCGAGATATCACCCGATATATATTGGATTTTCCCCTGACCCTGAGTGCCTGGCCCCATGAGACGGTGGTTTTCTCGGCCCCTGGTTGTCCGAGGTCGTTCCCGCTGCACAGATTCATGCGCCGGGGCGTTCTGCAGATAAAGCACTTTGATTTATTGCGCTATCTTGTAATAGCACCCGAGATATCACCAGATATATATTGGATTTTCTCCTGACCCTGAGTGTCCGGCCCCATGAGACGGTGGTTTTCTCGGCTCCTGGTGGTCCGAGGTCGTTCCCGCTGCACAGACTCATGCGCCAGGGCCTCCTACGGACAATGCACTTTGATTTACTGCGCTATCTCTAATAGCACCCGAGATATCACCAGATATATATTGGATTTTCCCCTGACCCTGAGTGTCCGGCCCCATGAGACTGTGGTTTTCTCGGCCCCTGGTGGTCCGAGGTCGTTCCCACTGCGCAGATTCATGCGCCAGGGCCTCCTGCGGACAATGCACTTTGATTTACTGCGCTATCTCTAATAGCACCCGAGATATCACCAGGTATATATTGGATTTTCCCCTGACCCTGAGTGTCCGGCCCCATGAGACTGTGGTTTTCTCGGCCCCTGGTGGTCCGAGGTCGTTTCCACTGCGCAGATTCATGCCCCAGGGCCTCCTGCAGATAATTCACTTTGGTTTATTGCGCTAACTCTAATAGCACCCGTGATATCACCAGATTTATATTGGATTTTCCCCTGACCCTGAGTGTCCGGCCCCATGAGACTCTGGTTTTCACGGCCCCTGGTGGTCCGAGGTCGTTCCCGCTGCACAGATTCATGCGCCAGGGCCTCCTGCAGATAATTCACTTTGGTTTATTGCACTATCTCTAATAGCACCCGAGATATCACCAGATTTATATTGGATTTTCCCCTGACCCTGAGTGTCCGGCCCCATGAGACTGTGGTTTTCTCGGCCCCTGGTGGTCCGAGGTCGTTCCCGCTGCACAGATTCATGCGCCGGGGCCTCCTACAGACAATGCACTTTGATTTATTTCGCTATCTGTAATAGCACCCGAGATATCACCAGAAATATATTGGAGTCTTCCCTGACCCTGAGTGTCCGACCCCATGAGACGGTGGTTTTCTCGGCCCCTGGTGGTCCGAGGTCGTTCCCGCTGCACAGATTCATGCGCCAGGGCCTCCTACAGACAATGCACTTTGATTTATTGCGCTATCTCTAATAGCACCCGAGATATCACCAGGTATATATTGGATTTTCCCCTGACCCTGAGTGTCCGGCCCCATGAGGCTGTGGTTTTCTCGGCCCCTGGTGGTCCGAGGTCGTTTCCACTGCGCAGATTCATGCGCCAGTGCGTTCTGCAGATAATGCGCTTTGATTTATTGCTCTATCTGTAACAGCACCCGAGATATCACCAGATATATATTGGATTTTTCCCTGACGCTGAGTGTCCGGCCCCATGAGACGGTGGTTTTCTCGGCCCCTGGTGGTCCGAGGTCGTTCCCGCTGCACAGATTGATGCGCGAGGGCCTCCTACAGACAATACACTATGACTTATTGCGCTATCTATTATAACACCCGAGATATCACCAGATATATATTGGATTTTTCTTTGACCCTGAGTGTCCGGCCCCATGAGACGGTGGTTTTCTCGGCCCCTGTGGTCCGAGGTCGTTCCCGCTGCACAGATTCATGCGCCAGGGACTCCTACAGACAATTCACTTTGGTTTATTGCGCTATCTCTAATAGCACCCGAGATATCACCATATATATATTGGATTTTCCCGTGATCCTGAGTCTCCGACCCCATGAGTCGGTGGTTTTCTTGTCCCCTGGTAGTCCGAGGTGGTTCCCGCTGCACAGATGCATGCGCCAGGTCCTCGTGCAGATAATTCCCTTTGATTTATTGCGCTATCTGTAATAGCACCCGAGATATCACCAGATATATATTGGATTTTCCCCTGACCCTGAGTGTCCGACCCCATGAGACTGTGGTATTCTCGGCCCCCGGTAGTCCGAGGTCGTTCCCGCTGCACAGATTCAAGCGCCAGGGCCTCCTGCAGATAATTCCCTTTGATTTATTGCGCTATCTGTAATAGCACCCGAGATATCACCAGATATATATTGGATTTTCCCCTGACCCTGAGTGTCCGGCCTCATGAGACGGTGGTTTTCTCGGCCCCTGGTGGTCCGAGGTCGTTCCCGCTGCCCAGATTCATGCACCAGGGCCTCCTACAGTCAATGCACTTTGAATTATTGCACTATCTGTAATAGCACCCGAGAAAGCTCCATATATATGATGGATTTTTACATGACTTTGGTTGACGGATACCGAAAATCTGTAATTTTCTCGGCCCCTGGTGGTCCAATGTCGTTCCTGCTGCACAGATGCATGCGCAAGGGCCTGCTACGGACAATGCACTTTGATTTATTGCGCTATCTGTTATAGCACCCGAGATATCACCAGATATATATTGTATTTTCTCCTGACCCTGAGTGTCCGGCCTCATGAGACGGTGGTTTTCTCGGTCCCTGGTGGTCCAATGTCGTTCCTGCTGCACAGATGCATGCGCAAGGGCCTGCTACGGACAATGCACTTTGATTTATTGCGCTATCTGTTATAGCACCCGAGATATCACCAGATATATATTGTATTTTCCCCTGACCCTGAGTGTCCGGCCTCATGAGACGGTGGTTTTCTCGGACCCTGGTGGTCCGAGGTCGTTCCCGCTGCACAGATTCATGCGCCAGGGCCTCCTACAGATAATTCACTTTGGTTAATTGCCCTATCTCTAATAGCACCCGAGATATCACCATATATATTTTGGATTTTCCCCTGACCCTGAGTGTCCGGCCCCATGAGACTGTGGTTTTCTCGGCCCCTTGTGGTCCGAGGTCGTTCCCGCTGCACAGATTCATGCGCCAGGGCCTCCTACAGATAATTCAATTCGGTTTATTGCCCTATCTTTAATAGCACCCGAGATATCACCACATATATATTGGATTTTTCCCTGACCCTGAGTATGCGGCCCCATGAGACGGTGGTTTTCTCGGCCCCTGGTGGTCCGAGGTCGTTCCCGCTGCACAGATTTATGCGCGAGGGCCTCCTACGGACAATGCACTTTGATTTATTGCGCTACCTGTTATAGCACCCGAGATATCACCAGATATATATTGGATTTTTCTTTGACCCTGAGCGTCCGGCCCCATGAGACCGTGGTTTTCTCGGCCCCTGGTGGGCCGAGGTCGTTCCCGCTGCACGGATTTATGCGCCAGGGCCTCCTACGGACAATGCACTTTGATTTATTGCGCTATCTGTTATAGCACCCGAGATATCACCAAATATATATTGCATTTTTCCCTGACCCTGAGTGTCCGGCCCCATGAGACGGTGGTTGTCTCGGCCCCTGGTGATCCGAGGTCGTCCCGCTGCACAGATTCATGCGCTCGGGCCTCCGGCAGATAATTCACTTTGGTTTGTTGCGCTATCTCTAATAGCACCCGAGATATCACCCGATATATATTGGATTTACCCCTGACCCTGAGTGCCTGGCCCCATGAGACGGTGGTTTTCTCGGCCCCTGGTTGTCCGAGGTCGTTCCCGCTGCACAGATTCATGCGCCGGGGCGTTCTGCAGATAAAGCACTTTGATTTATTGCGCTATCTTGTAATAGCACCCGAGATATCACCAGATATATATTGGATTTTCTCCTGACCCTGAGTGTCCGGCCCCATGAGACGGTGGTTTTCTCGGCTCCTGGTGGTCCGAGGTCGTTCCCGCTGCACAGACTCATGCGCCAGGGCCTCCTACGGACAATGCACTTTGATTTACTGCGCTATCTCTAATAGCACCCGAGATATCACCAGATATATATTGGATTTTCCCCTGACCCTGAGTGTCCGGCCCCATGAGACTGTGGTTTTCTCGGCCCCTGGTGGTCCGAGGTCGTTCCCACTGCGCAGATTCATGCGCCAGGGCCTCCTGCGGACAATGCACTTTGATTTACTGCGCTATCTCTAATAGCACCCGAGATATCACCAGGTATATATTGGATTTTCCCCTGACCCTGAGTGTCCGGCCCCATGAGACTGTGGTTTTCTCGGCCCCTGGTGGTCCGAGGTCGTTTCCACTGCGCAGATTCATGCGCCAGGGCCTCCTGCAGATAATTCACTTTGGTTTATTGCGCTAACTCTAATAGCACCCGTGATATCACCAGATTTATATTGGATTTTCCCCTGACCCTGAGTGTCCGGCCCCATGAGACTCTGGTTTTCTCGGCCCCTGGTGGTCCGAGGTCGTTCCCGCTGCACAGATTCATGCGCCAGGGCCTCCTGCAGATAATTCACTTTGGTTTATTGCACTATCTCTAATAGCACCCGAGATATCACCAGATTTATATTGGATTTTCCCCTGACCCTGAGTGTCCGGCCCCATGAGACTGTGGTTTTCTCGGCCCCTGGTGGTCCGAGGTCGTTCCCACTGCGCAGATTCATGCGCCAGGGCGTTCTGCAGATAATGCACTTTGATTTATTGTGCTATCTGTAATAGCACCCAAGATATCACCAGATATATATTGGATTTTTCCCTGACCCTGAGTGTCCGGTCCCATGAGACGGTGGTTTTCTCGGCCCCTGGTGGTCCGAGGTTGTTCCCGCTGCACAGATTCATGCACCAGGGCCTCCTGCAGATAATTCACTTTGGTTTATGGCGCTATATCTAATAGCACCCGAGATATCACCAGGTATATATTGGATTTTCCCCTGACCATGAGTGTCCGGCCCCATGAGACTGTGGTTTTCTCGGCCCCTGGTGGTCCGAGGTCGTTCCCGCTGCACAGATTCATGCGCCGGGGCCTCCTACAGACAATGCACTTTGATTTATTTCGCTATCTGTAATAGCACCCGAGATATCACCAGAAATATATTGGAGTCTTCCCTGACCCTGAGTGTCCGACCCCATGAGACGGTGGTTTTCTCGGCCCCTGGTGGTCCGAGGTCGTTCCCGCTGCACAGATTCATGCGCCAGGGCCTCCTACAGACAATGCACTTTGATTTATTGCGCTATCTCGAATAGCACCCGAGATATCACCAGATATATATTGGATTTTCCCCCGACCCTGAGTGTCCGACCCCATGAGACTGTGGTTTTCTCGGCCCCTGGTGGTCCGAGGTCGTTCCCGCTGCACAGATTCATGCGCCAGGGCCTCCTACAGATAATTCACTTTGGTTTATTGCGCTATCTCTAATAGCACCCGAGATATCACCAGATATATATTGGATTTTCTCCTGACCCTGAGTGTCTGGCCTCGTGAGACGGTGGTTTTCTCGTCCCCTGGTGGTCCGACGTTGTTCCCGCTGCCCAGATGCATGCAACAGGGCCTCGTGCAGATAATTCACTTTGGTCTATTGCGCTATCTCTAATAGCACCCGAGATATCACCATATATATTTTGGATTTTCCCCTGACCCTGAGTGTCCGGCCCCATGAGACTGTGGTTTTCTCGGCCCCTTGTGGTCCGAGGTCGTTCCCGCTGCACAGATTCATGCGCCAGGGCCTCCTACAGATAATTCAATTCGGTTTATTGCCCTATCTTTAATAGCACCCGAGATATCACCACATATATATTGGATTTTTCCCTGACCCTGAGTATGCGGCCCCATGAGACGGTGGTTTTCTCGGCCCCTGGTGGTCCGAGGTCGTTCCCGCTGCACAGATTCATGCGCCAGGGCCTCCCGCAGACAAAGCACTTTGATTTATCGATCTATCTCTAATAGCACCCGAGATATCACCAGATATATATTGGATTTTTCTTTGACCCTGAGCGTCCGGCCCCATGAGACCTTGGTTTTCTCGGCCCCTGGTGGACCGAGGTCGTTCCCGCTGCACAGATTTATGCGCGAGGGCCTCCTACGGACAATGCACTTTGATTTATTGCGCTACCTGTTATAGCACCCGAGATATCACCAGATATATATTGGATTTTTCTTTGACCCTGAGCGTCCGGCCCCATGAGACCGTGGTTTTCTCGGCCCCTGGTGGGCCGAGGTCGTTCCCGCTGCACGGATTTATGCGCCAGGGCCTCCTACGGACAATGCACTTTGATTTATTGCGCTATCTGTTATAGCACCCGAGATATCACCAAATATATATTGCATTTTTCCCTGACCCTGAGTGTCCGGCCCCATGAGACGGTGGTTGTCTCGGCCCCTGGTGATCCGAGGTCGTCCCGCTGCACAGATTCATGCGCTCGGGCCTCCGGCAGATAATTCACTTTGGTTTGTTGCGCTATCTCTAATAGCACCCGAGATATCACCCGATATATATTGGATTTTCCCCTGACCCTGAGTGCCTGGCCCCATGAGACGGTGGTTTTCTCGGCCCCTGGTTGTCCGAGGTCGTTCCCGCTGCACAGATTCATGCGCCGGGGCGTTCTGCAGATAAAGCACTTTGATTTATTGCGCTATCTTGTAATAGCACCCGAGATATCACCAGATATATATTGGATTTTCTCCTGACCCTGAGTGTCCGGCCCCATGAGACGGTGGTTTTCTCGGCTCCTGGTGGTCCGAGGTCGTTCCCGCTGCACAGACTCATGCGCCAGGGCCTCCTACGGACAATGCACTTTGATTTACTGCGCTATCTCTAATAGCACCCGAGATATCACCAGATATATATTGGATTTTCCCCTGACCCTGAGTGTCCGGCCCCATGAGACTGTGGTTTTCTCGGCCCCTGGTGGTCCGAGGTCGTTCCCACTGCGCAGATTCATGCGCCAGGGCCTCCTGCGGACAATGCACTTTGATTTACTGCGCTATCTCTAATAGCACCCGAGATATCACCAGGTATATATTGGATTTTCCCCTGACCCTGAGTGTCCGGCCCCATGAGACTGTGGTTTTCTCGGCCCCTGGTGGTCCGAGGTCGTTTCCACTGCGCAGATTCATGCCCCAGGGCCTCCTGCAGATAATTCACTTTGGTTTATTGCGCTAACTCTAATAGCACCCGTGATATCACCAGATTTATATTGGATTTTCCCCTGACCCTGAGTGTCCGGCCCCATGAGACTCTGGTTTTCACGGCCCCTGGTGGTCCGAGGTCGTTCCCGCTGCACAGATTCATGCGCCAGGGCCTCCTGCAGATAATTCACTTTGGTTTATTGCACTATCTCTAATAGCACCCGAGATATCACCAGATTTATATTGGATTTTCCCCTGACCCTGAGTGTCCGGCCCCATGAGACTGTGGTTTTCTCGGCCCCTGGTGGTCCGAGGTCGTTCCCACTGCGCAGATTCATGCGCCAGGGCGTTCTGCAGATAATGCACTTTGATTTATTGCGCTATCTGTAATAGCACCCAAGATATCACCAGATATATATTGGATTTTTCCCTGACCCTGAGTGTCCGGTCCCATGAGACGGTGGTTTTCTCGTCCCCTGGTGGTCCGAGGTTGTTCCCGCTGCACAGATTCATGCACCAGGGCCTCCTGCAGATAATTCACTTTGGTTTATGGCGCTATATCTAATAGCACCCGAGATATCACCAGGTATATATTGGATTTTCCCCTGACCATGAGTGTCCGGCCCCATGAGACTGTGGTTTTCTCGGCCCCTGGTGGTCCGAGGTCGTTCCCGCTGCACAGATTCATGCGCCGGGGCCTCCTACAGACAATGCACTTTGATTTATTTCGCTATCTGTAATAGCACCCGAGATATCACCAGAAATATATTGGAGTCTTCCCTGACCCTGAGTGTCCGACCCCATGAGACGGTGGTTTTCTCGGCCCCTGGTGGTCCGAGGTCGTTCCCGCTGCACAGATTCATGCGCCAGGGCCTCCTACAGACAATGCACTTTGATTTATTGCGCTATCTCTAATAGCACCCGAGATATCACCAGGTATATATTGGATTTTCCCCTGACCCTGAGTGTCCGGCCCCATGAGGCTGTGGTTTTCTCGGCCCCTGGTGGTCCGAGGTCGTTTCCACTGCGCAGATTCATGCGCCAGTGCGTTCTGCAGATAATGCGCTTTGATTTATTGCGCTATCTGTAACAGCACCCGAGATATCACCAGATATATATTGGATTTTTCCCTGACGCTGAGTGTCCGGCCCCATGAGACGGTGGTTTTCTCGGCCCCTGGTGGTCCGAGGTCGTTCCCGCTGCACAGATTGATGCGCGAGGGCCTCCTACAGACAATACACTATGACTTATTGCGCTATCTATTATAACACCCGAGATATCACCAGATATATATTGGATTTTTCATTGACCCTGAGTGTCCGGCCCCATGAGACGGTGGTTTTCTCGGCCCCTGTGGTCCGAGGTCGTTCCCGCTGCACAGATTCATGCGCCAGGGACTCCTACAGACAATTCACTTTGGTTTATTGCGCTATCTCTAATAGCACCCGAGATATCACCATATATATATTGGATTTTCCCGTGATCCTGAGTCTCCGACCCCATGAGTCGGTGGTTTTCTTGTCCCCTGGTAGTCCGAGGTGGTTCCCGCTGCACAGATGCATGCGCCAGGTCCTCGTGCAGATAATTCCCTTTGATTTATTGCGCTATCTGTAATAGCACCCGAGATATCACCAGATATATATTGGATTTTCCCCTGACCCTGAGTGTCCGACCCCATGAGACTGTGGTATTCTCGGCCCCCGGTAGTCCGAGGTCGTTCCCGCTGCACAGATTCAAGCGCCAGGGCCTCCTGCAGATAATTCCCTTTGATTTATTGCGCTATCTGTAATAGCACCCGAGATATCACCAGATATATATTGGATTTTCCCCTGACCCTGAGTGTCCGGCCTCATGAGACGGTGGTTTTCTCGGCCCCTGGTGGTCCGAGGTCGTTCCCGCTGCCCAGATTCATGCACCAGGGCCTCCTACAGTCAATGCACTTTGAATTATTGCACTATCTGTAATAGCACCCGAGAAAGCTCCATATATATGATGGATTTTTACATGACTTTGGTTGACGGATACCGAAAATCTGTAATTTTCTCGGCCCCTGGTGGTCCAATGTCGTTCCTGCTGCACAGATGCATGCGCAAGGGCCTGCTACGGACAATGCACTTTGATTTATTGCGCTATCTGTTATAGCACCCGAGATATCACCAGATATATATTGTATTTTCTCCTGACCCTGAGTGTCCGGCCTCATGAGACGGTGGTTTTCTCGGTCCCTGGTGGTCCAATGTCGTTCCTGCTGCACAGATGCATGCGCAAGGGCCTGCTACGGACAATGCACTTTGATTTATTGCGCTATCTGTTATAGCACCCGAGATATCACCAGATATATATTGTATTTTCCCCTGACCCTGAGTGTCCGGCCTCATGAGACGGTGGTTTTCTCGGACCCTGGTGGTCCGAGGTCGTTCCCGCTGCACAGATTCATGCGCCAGGGCCTCCTACAGATAATTCACTTTGGTTAATTGCCCTATCTCTAATAGCACCCGAGATATCACCATATATATTTTGGATTTTCCCCTGACCCTGAGTGTCCGGCCCCATGAGACTGTGGTTTTCTCGGCCCCTTGTGGTCCGAGGTCGTTCCCGCTGCACAGATTCATGCGCCAGGGCCTCCTACAGATAATTCAATTCGGTTTATTGCCCTATCTTTAATAGCACCCGAGATATCACCACATATATATTGGATTTTTCCCTGACCCTGAGTATGCGGCCCCATGAGACGGTGGTTTTCTCGGCCCCTGGTGGTCCGAGGTCGTTCCCGCTGCACAGATTTATGCGCGAGGGCCTCCTACGGACAATGCACTTTGATTTATTGCGCTACCTGTTATAGCACCCGAGATATCACCAGATATATATTGGATTTTTCTTTGACCCTGAGCGTCCGGCCCCATGAGACCGTGGTTTTCTCGGCCCCTGGTGGGCCGAGGTCGTTCCCGCTGCACGGATTTATGCGCCAGGGCCTCCTACGGACAATGCACTTTGATTTATTGCGCTATCTGTTATAGCACCCGAGATATCACCAAATATATATTGCATTTTTCCCTGACCCTGAGTGTCCGGCCCCATGAGACGGTGGTTGTCTCGGCCCCTGGTGATCCGAGGTCGTCCCGCTGCACAGATTCATGCGCTCGGGCCTCCGGCAGATAATTCACTTTGGTTTGTTGCGCTATCTCTAATAGCACCCGAGATATCACCCGATATATATTGGATTTTCCCCTGACCCTGAGTGCCTGGCCCCATGAGACGGTGGTTTTCTCGGCCCCTGGTTGTCCGAGGTCGTTCCCGCTGCACAGATTCATGCGCCGGGGCGTTCTGCAGATAAAGCACTTTGATTTATTGCGCTATCTTGTAATAGCACCCGAGATATCACCAGATATATATTGGATTTTCTCCTGACCCTGAGTGTCCGGCCCCATGAGACGGTGGTTTTCTCGGCTCCTGGTGGTCCGAGGTCGTTCCCGCTGCACAGACTCATGCGCCAGGGCCTCCTACGGACAATGCACTTTGATTTACTGCGCTATCTCTAATAGCACCCGAGATATCACCAGATATATATTGGATTTTCCCCTGACCCTGAGTGTCCGGCCCCATGAGACTGTGGTTTTCTCGGCCCCTGGTGGTCCGAGGTCGTTCCCACTGCGCAGATTCATGCGCCAGGGCCTCCTGCGGACAATGCACTTTGATTTACTGCGCTATCTCTAATAGCACCCGAGATATCACCAGGTATATATTGGATTTTCCCCTGACCCTGAGTGTCCGGCCCCATGAGACTGTGGTTTTCTCGGCCCCTGGTGGTCCGAGGTCGTTTCCACTGCGCAGATTCATGCGCCAGGGCCTCCTGCAGATAATTCACTTTGGTTTATTGCGCTAACTCTAATAGCACCCGTGATATCACCAGATTTATATTGGATTTTCCCCTGACCCTGAGTGTCCGGCCCCATGAGACTCTGGTTTTCTCGGCCCCTGGTGGTCCGAGGTCGTTCCCGCTGCACAGATTCATGCGCCAGGGCCTCCTGCAGATAATTCACTTTGGTTTATTGCACTATCTCTAATAGCACCCGAGATATCACCAGATTTATATTGGATTTTCCCCTGACCCTGAGTGTCCGGCCCCATGAGACTGTGGTTTTCTCGGCCCCTGGTGGTCCGAGGTCGTTCCCACTGCGCAGATTCATGCGCCAGGGCGTTCTGCAGATAATGCACTTTGATTTATTGTGCTATCTGTAATAGCACCCAAGATATCACCAGATATATATTGGATTTTTCCCTGACCCTGAGTGTCCGGTCCCATGAGACGGTGGTTTTCTCGGCCCCTGGTGGTCCGAGGTTGTTCCCGCTGCACAGATTCATGCACCAGGGCCTCCTGCAGATAATTCACTTTGGTTTATGGCGCTATATCTAATAGCACCCGAGATATCACCAGGTATATATTGGATTTTCCCCTGACCATGAGTGTCCGGCCCCATGAGACTGTGGTTTTCTCGGCCCCTGGTGGTCCGAGGTCGTTCCCGCTGCACAGATTCATGCGCCGGGGCCTCCTACAGACAATGCACTTTGATTTATTTCGCTATCTGTAATAGCACCCGAGATATCACCAGAAATATATTGGAGTCTTCCCTGACCCTGAGTGTCCGACCCCACGAGACGGTGGTTTTCTCGGCCCCTGGTGGTCCGAGGTCGTTCCCGCTGCACAGATTCATGCGCCAGGGCCTCCTACAGACAATGCACTTTGATTTATTGCGCTATCTCTAATAGCACCCGAGATATCACCAGGTATATATTGGACTTTTCCCTGTCCCTGAGTGTCCGGCCCCATGAGACGGCGGTTTTCTCGGCCCCTGGTTGTCCGAGGTCGTTCCCGCTGCACAGATTCTTGCGCCAGGGCCTCCTGCAGATAATTCACTTTGGTTTATTGCGCTATCTCTTATAGCACCCGAGATACCACCAGATATATATTGGACTTTTCCCTGTCCCTGAGTGTCCGGCCCCATGAGACGGTGGTTTTCTCGGCCCCTGGTGGTTCGAGGTCGTTCCCGCTGCACAGATTCTTGCGCCAGGGCCTCCTGCAGATAATTCACCTTGGCTTATTGCGCTATCTCTAATAGAACCCGAGATATCACCAGATATAAATTGGATTTTCCCCTGACCCTGAGTGTCCGGCCCCATGAGACTGTGGTTTTGTCGGCCCCTGGTGGTCCGAGGTTGTTCCCGCTGCGCAGATTCATGCGCCAGGGCCTCCTGCAGATAATTCACCTTCGCTTATTGCGCTATCTCTAATAGCACCCGAGATATCACCAGATATATATTGGATTTTGCCCTGACCCTGAGTGTCCGGCCCCATGAGGCTGTGGTTTTCTCGGCCCCTGGTGGTCCGAGGTCGTTTCCACTGCGCAGATTCATGCGCCAGTGCGTTCTGCAGATAATGCACTTTGATTTATTGCGCTATCTGTAACAGCACCCGAGATATCACCAGATATATATTGGATTTTTCCCTGACGCTGAGTGTCCGGCCCCATGAGACGGTGGTTTTCTCGGCCCCTGGTGGTCCGAGGTCGTTCCCGCTGCCCAGATTTATGCGCAGGGGCCTCCTACGGACAATGCACTTTGATTTATTGGGCTATCTGTAATAGCACCCGAGATATCACCAGAAATATATTGGATTTTTCCCTGACCCTGAGTGTCCGGCCCCAAGAGACGGTGGTTTTCTCGGCCCCTGGTGGACCGAGGTCGTTCCCGCTGCCCAGATTTATGCGCAGGGGCCTCCTACGGACAATGCACTTTGATTTACTGCGCTATCTCTAATAGCACCCGAGATATCACCAGATATATATTGGATTTTTCCCTGACCCTGAGTGTCCGGCCCCATGAGACGGTGGTTTTCTCGGCCCCTGGTGGTCCGAGGTCGTTCCCGCTGCCCAGATTTATGCGCAGGGGCCTCCGACGGACAATGCACTTTGATTTATTGCGCTATCTGTAATAGCACCCGAGATATCACCAGATATATATAGGATTTTTCCCTGACCCTGAGTGTCCGGCCCCATGAGACGGTGGTTTTCTCGTCCCCTGGTGGTCCGAGGTCGTTCCCGCTGCACAGATTCATGCGCCAGGGCCTCCTGCAGATAATTCACATTGGTTTTTTGCGCTATCTCTAATAGCACCCGAGATATCACCAGATACATATTGGATTTTTCCCTGACCCTGAGTGCCCGGCCCCATGTGTCGGTGATTTTCTCGGACCCTGGTGATCCGAGGTCGATCTCGATGCACAGATTCATGCGCTAGGGCCTCCTGCAGACAATTCACTTTGATATATCGCTCTATCTCTAATAGCACCCGAGATATCATCAGATACATCCTAGATTTTTACATGACCTTGGGTCTCCGGCACCATGTGTCGGTGGTTTTCTCGGCTCCTGGTGGTCTAAGGTCGTTCCCGCTGCACAGATTCATGCGCCAGGGCCCCCTGCAGATAATTCACTTTGGTTTTGTGCGCCATCTGTAAGAGCACCCGAGATATCACCAGAAATATATTGGATTTTTCCCTGACCCTGAGTCTCCGGCCCCATGTGTCGGTGGTTTCCGCGGCCCCTGGTGGTCCGAGGTCGTTCCCGCTGCACAGACTCATGCGCCAGGGCCTCCTACAGACAATGCACTTTGATTTATTGCACGATCTGAAATAGCACCCGAGATATCATCAGATATATATTGGATTTTTCCCTGACCCTGAGTGTCCGGCCCCATGAGACGATTGTTTTCTCGGCCCCTGGTGGTCCGAGGTCGTTCCCGCTGCACAGATTCATGCGCCAGGGCCTACTGCAGATAATTCACATTGATTTATCACGCTATCTCTAATAGCACCCGAGATATCACCAGATATATATTGGATTTCTCCCTGACCCTGAGTGTCCGGCCCCATGAGACGGTGGTTTTATCGGCCCCTGGTGGTCCGAGGTCGATCCCGCTGCACAGATTCATGCGCCAGGGCCTCCTACAGACAATGCACTTTGATTTATCGCGCTATCTGTAATAGCATCCGAGATATCACCAGATATATAATGGATTATTCCCTTACCCTGAGTGTCCGGCCCCATGAGATGGTGGTTTTCTCGGTCCCTGGTGGTCCGAGGTCGTTCCCGCTGCACAGATTCATGCGCCAGGGCCTCCTGCAGATAATTCACTTTGGTCTATTGCGCTATCTGTAATAGCACCCGAGATATCACCGGATATGTATTGGATTTTCCCCTCACCCTGAGTGTCCGGCCCCATGAGACGGTGGTTTTCTCGGCCTCTGTTGGTCCGAGATCGTTCCCGCTGCACAGATGCATGCGCCAGGGACTCCTACAGACAATGCACTTTCATCTATTGCGCTGTCTGTAACAGCACCCGAGATATCAGCAGATATATATTTGATTTTTCCCTGACCCTGAGTGTCCGGCCCCATGAGACGGTGATTTTCTCGGCCCCTGGTGGTCCGAGGTCGTTCCCGCTGCACAGATTCATGAGGCAGGGCTTCCTGCAGATAATTCACTTTGGTTTATTGCGCTATCTCTAATAGCACCCGAGATATCACCAGATGTATATTGGATTTTTCCCCAACCGTGAGTGTCCGGCCCCATGAGACGGTGGTTTTCGCGGCCCCTGGTGGACCGAGGTCGTTCCCGCTGCACAGATTCATGCGCCAGGGCCTCCTGTAGACAATGCACTTTGATTTATTGCGCTATCTGTAATAGCACCCGAGATATCTCCAGATATATATTGTATTTTTCCCCGACCGTGAGTGTCCGGCCCCATGAGACGGTGGTGTTCTCGGCCCCTGGTGGTCCGAGGTCGTTCCCGCTGCACAGATTCATGCGCCAGGGCTTCCTGCAGATAATTCACTTTGGTTTATTGCGCTATCTCTAATAGCTCCCGAGATATCACCAGATGTATATTGGATTTTTCCCCAACCGTGAGTGTCCGGCCCCATGAGACGGTGGTTTTCGCGGCCCCTGGTGGTCCGAGGTCGTTCCCGCTGCACAGATTCATGCGCCAGGGCCTCCAACAGACAATGCACTTTGGTTTATTGCGCTATCTGCAATAGCACCCGAGATATAACCAGATATATGCTGGATTTTTACATGACCTTGTGTGACGGATTCCGAATATCTGTAATTTTCTCGGCCCCTGGTGGTCCGAGGTAGTTCCCGCTGCACAGATTCATGCGCCAGGGACTCCCGCAGACAATGCACTTTGATTTATGGCGCTATATCTAATAGCACCCGAGATATCACCAGATATATATTGGATTTTCCCCTGACCCTGAGTGTCCGGCCCCATGAGACGGTGGTTTTCTCGGCCCCTGGTGGTCCGAAGTCGTTCCCGCTGCTCAGATTCATGCGCCAGGGCCTCCTGCAGATAATTCACTTTGGTCTATTGCGCTATCTGTAATAGCACCCGAGATATCACCGGATATGTATTGGATTTTCCCCTGACCCTGAGTGTCCGGCCCCATGAGACGGTGGTTTTCTCGGCCTCTGGTGGTCCGAGGTCGTTCCCGCTGCACAGATGCATGCGCCAGGGCCTCCTGCAGATAATTTACTTTGGTTTATTGCGCTTTCTCTAATAGCACCCGAGATATCACCAGATATATATTGAATTTTCCCCTGACCCTGAGTATCCGACCCCATGAGACGGTGGTTTTCTCGGCCCCTGGTGGTCCGAGGACGTTGCCGCTGCACAGATTCATGCGCCAGGGACTCCTACAGACAATGCACTTTCATTTATTGCGCTGTCTGTAACAGCACTCGTGATATCAGCAGATATATATTTGATTTTTCCCTGACCCTGAGTGTCCGGCCCCATGAGACGGTGGTTTTCGCGGCCCCTGGTCGACCGAGGTCGTTCCCGCTGCACAGATGCATGCGCCAGGGCCTCCTGCAGATAATTCTCTTTGGTTTATTACGCTATCTCTAATAGCACCCGAGATATCACCAGATATATATTGGATTTTCCCTGACCCTGAGTGTCCGGCCCAATGAGACGGTGGTTTTCTCGGCCCCTGGTGGTCCGAGGTCGTTCCCGCTGCCCAGATTCATGCGGCAGGGCCTCCTACAGACAATGCACTTTGATTTATTGCGCTATCTGTAATGGCATCCGAGATATCACCAGATATATATTGGATTTTTCCCTGACCCTGAGTGTCCGGCCCCATGAGACGGTGGTTTTCTCGGCCCCTGCTGGTCAGAGGTGGTTCCCGCTGCACAGATTCATGCGCCGGGGCCTCCTGCAGATAATTCACTTTGGTTTATTGCGGTATCTGTAATAGAACCCGAGAAATCACCAGATATATAACGGATTTTTCCCCGACCCTCAGTGTTCAGCCCCATGAGACGGTGGTTCTCTCGGCCCCTGGTGGTCCGAGGTCGTTCCCGCTGCACACCTTCATGCGCCAGGGCCTCCTACAGACAATGCACTTTGGTTTACTGCGCGATCTGTAATAGCACCCGAGATGTGACCAGATATATGCTGGATTTTTACATGACCTTGGGTGACGGATTCCGAATATCTGTAATTTTCTCGGCCCCTGGTGGTCCGAGGTCTCATGGGGCCGGACACTCAGGGTCAGGGAAAAATCCAATATATATCTGGTGATATCTCGGGTGCTATTAGAGATAGCGCGATAAATCAAAGTGCATTGTCTGCAGGAGGCCCTGGCGCATGAATCTGTGCTGCGGGAACAACCTCGGACCACCAGGGGCCGAGAAAACCACCGTCTCATGGAGTCGGACACTCAGGGTCAGGGAAAAATCCAATATATATCTGGTGATATCTCGGGTGCTATTACAGATAGCGCAATAAACCAAAGTGCATTGTCTGCAGGAGGCCCTGGCGCATGAATCTGTGCAGCGGTAACGACCTCGGACCACCAGGCGCCGAGAAATGCAAAGTCTCATGGGGCCGGACACTCAGGGTCAGGGGAAAATACAATCTATATCTGGTGATATCTTGGGTGCTATTACAGATAGCGCGATAAACCAAAGTGAATTATCTGCAGGAGGCCCTGTCGCATGCATCTGTGAAGCGGGAACGACCTCGGACCACCAGGGGCCGAGAAAACCACCGTCTCATGGGGCCGGACACTCAGGGTCAGGGAAAAATCAAATATATATCTGGTGATATCTCGGGTGCTATGAGAGATAGCGCAATAAATCAAAGTGCATTGTCCGTATGAGGCCCTTGCGCATGCATCTGTACAGCAGGAACGACATCGGACCACCAGGAGCCGAGAAAATTACAGATTTTCTGTACCCGTCACCCAATGTCATGTAAAAATCCAGCATATATCTGGTGATATCTCGGGTTCTATTACAGATAGCGCAATAAATCAAAGTGCATTGTCTGTAGGAGGCCCTGGCGCATGAATCTGTGCAGCGGGAACGACGTCCTACCACCAGGGTCAGAGAAAACCACAGTCTCATTGGGCCGGACTCTCAGGTTCAGGGGAACATCCAATATATATCTGGTGATATCTCGGGTGCTATTACCGATAGCGCAATAAACCAAAGTGAATTATCTGCAGGAGGCCCTGGCGGATGAATCTGTGCAGCGGGAACGACCTCGGACCACCAGGGGCCGAGAAAACCACAGTCTCATGGGGCCGGACACTCAGGGTCAGGGGAAAATACAATCTATATCTGGTGATATCTTGGGTGCTATTAGAGATAGCGCAATAAATCCAAGTGCATTGTCTGTAGGAGGCACTGGCGAATGAATCTGAGCAGCAGGAACGACCTCGGACCTCCAGGGGCCGAGAAAATTACAGATATTCGGAATCCGTCACCCATGGTCATGTAAAAATCCGGCATATATCTGGTGCTTTCTCGGGTGCTATTACGGGATAGCGCGATAAATCAAAGTGCATTGTCTGCAGGAAGCCCTGGCGCATGCATCTGTGCAGCGGGAACGACCTCGGACCACCAGGGGCCGAGAAAACCACCGACACATGGGGCCGGGCACTCGGGGTCAGGGAAAAATCCAATATGTATCTGGTAATATCTCGGGTTCTATTACAGATAGCGCGATAAATCAAAGTGCATTGTCTGCAGGATGCCCTGGCGCATGAATCTGTGAAGCCGGAACGACCTCGCACCTCCAGGGGCCGAGAAAACCACCGTCTCATGGGGCCTGACACTCAGGGTCAGGGAAAAATCCAATATATATCTGGTGATATCTCGGGTTCTATTACAGATAGCGCAATAAACCAAAGTGTATTATCTGCAGGAGGCCCTGGCGCATGAATCTGTGCAGCGAGAACGACCTCGGACCACCAGGGCCCGAGAAAACCACCGACACATGGGGCCGGACACCCAAGGTCAGGGGAAAATCCAATATGTATCTGGTGATATCTCGTGTGCTATTAGAGTTATCGCAATAAATCAAAGTGCACTGTCCGTAGGAGGCCCTTGCTCATGAATCTGTGCAGCAGGAACGACATCGGACCACCAGGGGCCGAGAAAACCACCGTCTCATGGGGCCGGACACTCAGGGTCAGGGGAAAATCCAATATATATCTGGTGATATCTCGGGTGCTATTAGAGATAGCGCAATAAATCAAAGTGCATTGTCTGTAGGAGGCCCTGGCGCATGAATCTGGGCAGCGGGAACGACCTCGGACCACCAGGGGCCGAGAGAACCACCGTCTCATGGTGCCGGACACTCAGGGTCATGGGAAAATCCAATATATATCTGGTGATATCTCGGGTGCTATTTGAGATAGCGCAATAAACCAAAGTGAATTATCTGGAGGAGGCCCTGGCGCAGGCATCTGTGCAGCGGGGACGACCTCGGACCACCAGGGGTCGAGAAAGCCACAGTCTCATGGAGTCGGACACTCAGGGTCAGGGGAAAATCCAATGTATATCTGGTGATATCTCGGGTGCTATTACCTTATAGGGCAATAAATCAAAGTGCATTGTCTGTAGGAGGCCCTGGCGCATGAATCTGTGCAGCAGGAACTACCTCGGAACACCAGGGGCCGAGAAAACCACCGTCTCATGGGGCCGGACACTCAGGGTCAGGGAAAAATCCAATATATATCTGGTGATATCTCGGGTGCTATTACAGATAGCGCACTAAACCGAAGTGAATTATCTGCAGCGGGCCCTGGCGCATGAATCTGTGCAGCGGGAACGACCTCGGACCACCAGGGCCCGAGAAAACCACCGACACATGGGGCCGGACACCCAAGGTCATGTAAAAACCCAGGATGTATGTGATGATATCTCGGGTGCTATTAGAGATAGCGCAATAAATCAAAGTGCACTGTCCGTAGGAGGCCCTTGCGCATGAATCTGTGCAGCAGGAGCGACATCGGAACACCAGGGGCCGAGAAAATTACAGATTTTCGGTATCCGTCACCCAAAGACATGTAAAAATCCAGCATATATATGGAGCTTTCTCGGGTGCTATTACAGATAGCGCATTAAATCAAAGTGCATTGCCTGCAGGAAGCCCTGGCGCATGAATCTGTGCATCGGGAACTACCTCGGACCACCAGGGGCCGAGAAAACCACCGTCTCATGGGGCCGGACACACAGGGTCAGGGAAAAATCCAATATATATCTGGTGATATCTCGGGTGCTATTACCTGATAGCGCAATAAATCAAAGTGCATTGTCTGTAGGCGGCCCTGGCGCATGAATCTGTGCAGCAGGAACTACCTCGGAACACCAGGGGCCGAGAAAACCACCGTCTCATGGGGACGGACACTCAGGGTCAGGGAAAAATCCAATATATATCTGGTGATATCTCGGGTACTATTACCTGATAGCGCAATAAATCAAAGTGCATTTTCTGCAGGAGGCCCTGGCGCAGGCATCTGTGCAGCGGGAACGACCTCGGACCACCAGGGGTCGAGAAAAACACAGTCTCATGGGGCCGGACACTCAGGGTCGGGGAAAAATCCAATATATATCTGGTGATATCTGGGGTGCTATTACAGATAGCGCACTAAACCAAAGTGAAGTATCTGCAGCGGGCCCTGGCGCATGAATCTGTGCAGCGGGAACGACCTCGGACCACCAGGGCCCGAGAAAACCACCGACACATGGGGCCGGACACCCAAGGTCATGTAAAAACCCAGGATGTATCTGATGATATCACGGGTGCTATTAGAGATAGCGCAATAAATCAAAGTGCACGGTCCGTAGGAGGCCCTTGCGCATGAATCTGTGCAGCAGGAGCGACATCGGAACACCAGGGGCCGAGAAAATTACAGATTTTCGGTATCCGTCACCCAAAGACATGTAAAAATCCAGCATATATATGGAGCTTTCTCGGGTGCTATTACAGATAGCGCATTAAATCAAAGTGCATTGCCTGCAGGAAGCCCTGGCGCATGAATCTGTGCATCGGGAACTACCTCGGACCACCAGGGGCCGAGAAAACCACCGTCTCATGGGGCCGGACACTCAGGGTCAGGGAAAAATCCAATATATATCTGGTGATATCTCGGGTGCTATTAGAGATAGCGCAATGAATCAAAGTGAATTATCTGCAGGAGGCCGGGCGCATGAATCTGTGCAGCGGGAACGACCTCGGACCACCAGGGGCCGAGAAAATTACAGATTTTCGGTATCCGTCACCCAAGGTCATGTAATAATCCAGCATATATCTGGTGATATCTCGGGTGCTATTAGAGATAGCGCAATAACTCAAAGTGCATTGTCTGCAGGAGGACCTGGGGCATGAATCTGTGCAGAGGGATATACCTCGGAGCACCAGGGACCGAGAAAATCACCGACTCATGGGGCCGGATACTAAGGGTCAGGGTAAAATCCATTATATATCTGGTGATATCTCGGGTACCATTTGGGATAGCGCAATAAACCAAAGTGCATTGTCTGCAGCAGGCCCTGGCGCATGAATCTGTGCTGCGGGAACGACCTCGGACCACCAGGGGCCGAGAAAATTACAGATTTTCGGTATCCGTCACCCAAGGTCATGTAATAATCCAGCATATATCTGGTGATATCTCGGGTGCTATTAGAGATAGCGCAATAACTCAACGTGCATTGTCTGCAGGAGGACCTGGCGCATGAATCTGTGCAGAGGGATATACCTCGGAGCACCAGGGACCGAGAAAATCACCGACTCATGGGGCCGGATACTAAGGGTCAGGGTAAAATCCATTATATATCTGGTGATATCTCGGGTACTATTAGAGATAGCGCAATAAATCAAAGTGCACTGTCCGTAGGAGGCCCTGGCGCATGAATCTGTGCAGCAGGAACTACCTCGGAACACCAGGGGCCGAGAAAACCACCGTCTCATGGGGCCGGACGCTCAGGGTCAGGGAAAAATCCAATGTATATCCGGTGATATCTCGGGTGTTATCAACTGATAGCGCAATAAATCAAAGTGAATTATCTGCAGGAGGCCCTCGCGCATGAATCTTTGCAGCGGGAACGACCTCGGACCACCAGGAGCCGAGAAAACCACCGTCTCATGGGGCCGGACACTCAGTGTCAGGGGAAAATCCAATATATATCTGTCGATATCTCGGGTGCTATTACAGAGAGCGCAATAAATCAAAGTGCATTGTCTGTAGGAGGCCCTGGCGCATGAATCTGTGCAGCGGGGACGACCTCGGAACACCAGGGGCCGAGAAAACCAGTCGTCTCATGGGGCCGGACACTCAGGGTCAGGGGAAAATCCAACATATATCTGGTTATATCACGGGTGCTATTAGAGATAGCGCAATAAACCAACGTGAATTAACTGCAGGAGGCGCTGGCGCATGCATCTGTGCAGCAGGAACGACCTCGGACCAGCAGGGGCCGAGAAAACCACCGTCTCATGGGGCCGGACACTCAGGGTCGGGGAAAAATCAAATATATATCTGGCGATATCTCGGGTGCTATTACAGATAGTACAATAAATCAAAGTGCATTGTCTGTAGGAGGCCCTGGCGCATGAATCTGTGCAGCGGGATCGACCTCGGAACACCAGGGGCCGAGAAAACCACCGTCTCATGGGGCCGGACACTCAGTGTCAGGGGAAAATCCAATATATATCTGGCGATATCTCGGGTGCTATTACAGATAGCGCAATAAATCAAAGTGCATTGTCTGTAGGAGGCCCTGGCGCATGAATCTGTGCAGCGGGGAACGACCTCGGACCACCAGGGGCCGAGAAAACCACCGTCTCATGGGGCCGCACACTCTGACTCGGGGAAAAATCCAATATATATCTGGTGATATCTCGGGTGCTATTAGAGATAGCGCAATAAACCAAAGTGAATTATCTGTAGGAGGCCCTGGCGCATGACTATGTGGAGCGGGAACGACCTCGGACCACCAGGGTCCGAGAAAGCCAGCATGTCATGGGGCCGGACACTGAGGGTCAGCGAAAAATCCAATATATATCTGGTGATATCTCGGGAGTTATTACCTGATAGCGCAATAAATCAAAGTGCATTGTCTGCAAGAGGCCCTGGCGCATGAATCTGTGCAGCTGGAACGACCTCGGACCACCAGGGCCCGAGAAAATTACAGATAATCGGAATCCGTCACCCAAGGTCATGTAAAAATCCAGCATATATCTGGTGATATCTCGGGTGCTATTACAGATAGCGCAATAAATCAAAGTGCATTGTCTGTAGGAGGCCCTGGCGCATGAATCTGTGCAGCGGGAACGACCTCGGACCACCAGGGGCCGAGAAAACCACCGTCTCATGGGGCCGGACACTCAGGGTCAGGGGAAAATCCAATATATATCTGGTGATATCTCGGGTGAAATTAGAGATAGCGCAATAAACCAAAGTGAATTATCTGCCGGAGGCTCTGGCGCATGAATCTGTGCAGCAGGAACGACCTCGGACCAGCAGGGGCCGAGAAAACCACCGTCTCATGGGGCCGGACAGTCAGGGTCAGGGAAAAATCAAATATATATCTGGCGATATCTCGGGTGCTATTACAGATAGTACAATAAATCAAAGTGCATTATCTGTAGGAGGCCCTGGCGCATGAATCTGTGCAGCGGGATCGACCTCGGACCACTAGGGGCCGAGAATACCACCGACACACGGGGCCGGACACTCAGGGTCAGGGAAAAATCCAATATATATCTGGTGATATCTCGGGTGCTCTTACAGATAGCGCACTAAACCATAGTGAACTATCTGCAGGGGACCCTGGCGCATGAATCTTTGCAGCGGGTACGACCTCGGACCACCAGGGGCCGAGAAAACCACCGACACATGGTGCCGGACACCCAAGGTCATGTAAAAATCCATGATGTATCTGATGATATCTCGGGTGCTATTAGAGATAGCGTGATATATCAAAGTGAATTGTCTGCAGGAGGTCCTGGTGCATGAATCTGTGCAGCGGGATCGACCTCGGAACACTAGGGGCCGAGAAAACCACCGACACATGTTGCCGGACACTCAGGGTCAGGGAAAAATCCAATATATATCTGATGATATCTCGGGTGCTATTAGACATAGCGCACTAAACCAAAGTGAATTATCTGCAGGGGGCCCTGGCGCATGAATCTGTGCAGCGGGAACGACCTCGGACCACCAGGGGCCGAGAAAACCACCGTCTCATGGGGCCGGACACTCAGGGTCGGGGAAAAATCCAATATATATCTGGTGATATCTCGGGTGCTATTACAGATAGCGCAATAAATCAAAGTGCATTGTCTGTAGGAGGCCCTGGCGCATGCATCTGTGCAGCGGGAACGACCTCGGACCACCTGGGGCCGAGAAAACCACCGTCTCATGGGGCCGGACACTCAGGGTCAGGGGAAAATCCAATATATATCTGGTGATATCTCGGGTGCTATTAGAGATAGCGCTATAAATCAAAGTGCATTATCTGTAGGAGGCCCTGGCGCATGAATCTGTGAAGCGGGAACGACATCGGACCACCAGGGGCCGTCAAAACCACAGTCTCATGGGGCCGGACACTCAGGGTCAGGGAAAAATCCAATATATATATATCTGGTGATATCTCGGGTGCTATTACAGATAGCGCAATAAATCAAAGTTCATTATCTGTAGGAGGCCCTGGCGCATGATTCTGTGCAGCGGGATCGACCTCGGACCACTAGGGGCCGAGAATACCACCGACACACGGGGCCGGACACTCAGGGTCAGGGAAAAATCCAATATATATCTGGTGATATCTCGGGTGCTCTTACAGATAGCGCACTAAACCATAGTGAACTATCTGCAGGGGACCCTGGCGCCTGAATCTTTGCAGCGGGAACGACCTCGGACCACCAGGGGCCGAGAAAACCACCGTCTCATGGGGCCGGACACTCAGTGTCAGGGGAAAATCCAATATATATCTGTCGATATCTCGGGTGCTATTACAGAGAGCGCAATAAATCAAAGTGCTTTGTCTGTAGGAGGCCCTGGCGCATGAATCTGTGCAGCGGGAACGACCTCGGAACACCAGGGCCCGAGAAAATTACAGATAATCGGAATCCGTCACCCAAGGTCATGTAAAAATCCAGCATATATCTGGTGATATCTCGGGTGCTATTACAGATAGCGCAATAAATCAAAGTGCATTGTCTGTAGGAGGCCCTGGCGCATGAATCTGTGCAGCGGGGAACGACCTCGGACCACCAGGGGCCGAGAAAACCACCGTCTCATGGGGCCGCACACTCTGACTCGGGGAAAAATCCAATATATATCTGGTGATATCTCGGGTGCTATTAGAGATAGCGCAATAAACCAAAGTGAATTATCTGTAGGAGGCCCTGGCGCATGAATATGTGGAGCGGGAACGACCTCGGACCACCAGGGTCCGAGAAAGCCAGCATGTCATGGGGCCGGACCCTCAGGGTCAGCGAAAAATCCAATATATATCTGGTGATATCTCGGGAGTTATTACCTGATAGCGCAATAAATCAAAGTGCATTGTCTGCAAGAGGCCCTGGCGCATGAATCTGTGCAGCTGGAACGACCTCGGACCACCAGGGCCCGAGAAAATTACAGATAATCGGAATCCGTCACCCAAGGTCATGTAAAAATCCAGCATATATCTGGTGATATCTCGGGTGCTATTACAGATAGCGCAATAAATCAAAGTGCATTGTCTGTAGGAGGCCCTGGCGCATGAATCTGTGCAGCGGGAACGACCTCGGACCACCAGGGGCCGAGAAAACCACCGTCTCATGGGGCCGGACACTCAGGGTCAGGGGAAAATCCAATATATATCTGGTGATATCTCGGGTGAAATTAGAGATAGCGCAATAAACCAAAGTGAATTATCTGCCGGAGGCTCTGGCGCATGAATCTGTGTAGCGGGAACCACCTCGGACCACCAGGGGCCGAGAAAACCACCGTCTCATGGGACCAGACACTCAGGGTCCTGTAAAAATCCAATATATATCTGGTGATATCTCGGGTGCTATTAGAGATAGCGCAATAAATCAAAGTGCATTGTCTGCAGGAGGTCCTGTCGCATGAATCTGTGCAGCAGGAACGACTTCGGACCAGCAGGGGCCGAGAAAACCACCGTCTCATGGGGCCGGACAGTCAGGGTCAGGGAAAAATCAAATATATATCTGGCGATATCTCGGGTGCTATTACAGATAGTACAATAAATCAAAGTGCATTATCTGTAGGCGGCCCTGGCGCATGAATCTGTGCAGCGGGATCGACCTCGGACCACTAGGGGCCGAGAATACCACCGACACACGGGGCCGGACACTCAGGGTCAGGGAAAAATCCAATATATATCTGGTGATATCTCGGGTGCTCTTACAGATAGCGCACTAAACCATAGTGAACTATCTGCAGGGGACCCTGGCGCATGAATCTTCGCAGCGGGAACGACCTCGGACCACCAGGGGCCGAGAAAACCACCGACACATGGTGCCGGACACCCAAGGTCATGTAAAAATCCAGGATGTATCTGATGATATCTCGGGTGCTATTAGAGATAGCGTGATATATCAAAGTGCATTGTCTGCAGGAGGTCCTGGTGCATGAATCTGTGCAGCGGGATCGACCTCGGACCACTAGGGGCCGAGAAAACCACCGACACATGGGGCCGGACACTCAGGGTCAGGGAAAAATCCAATATATATCTGGTGATATCTCGGGTGCTATTAGAGATAGCGCACTAAACCAAAGTGAATTATCTGCAGGGGGCCCTGGCGCATGAATCTGTGCAGCGGGAACGACCTCGGACCACCAGGGGCCGAGAAAACCACCGTCTCATGGGGCCGGACACTCAGGGTCAGGGTAAAATCCATTATATATCTGGTGATATCTCGGGTACTATTTGAGATAGCGCAATAAACCAAAGTGCATTGTCTGCAGCAGGCCCTGGCGCATGAATCTGTGCTGCGGGAACGACCTCGGACCACCAGGGGCCGAGAAAATTACAGATTTTCGGTATCCGTCAGCCAAGGTCATGTAATAATCCAGCATATATCTGGTGATATCTCGGGTGCTATTAGAGATAGCGCAATAACTCAAAGGGCATTGTCTGCAGGAGGACCTGGCGCATGAATCTGTGCAGAGGGATATACCTCGGAGCACCAGGGACCGAGAAAATCACCGACTCATGGGGCCGGATACTAAGGGTCAGGGTAAAATCCATTATATATCTGGTGATATCTCGGGTACTATTAGAGATAGCGCAATAAATCAAAGTGCACTGTCCGTAGGAGGCCCTGGCGCATGAATCTGTGCAGCAGGAACTACCTCGGAACACCAGGGGCCGAGAAAACCACCGTCTCATGGGGCCGGACGCTCAGGGTCAGGGAAAAATCCAATGTATATCCGGTGATATCTCGGGTGTTATCACCTGATAGCGCAATAAATCAAAGTGAATTATCTGCAGGAGGCCCTCGCGCATGAATCTTTGCAGCGGGAACGACCTCGGACCACCAGGAGCCGAGAAAACCACCGTCTCATGGGGCCGGACACTCAGTGTCAGGGGAAAATCCAATATATATCTGTCGATATCTCGGGTGCTATTACAGAGAGCGCAATAAATCAAAGTGCTTTGTCTGTAGGAGGCCCTGGCGCATGAATCTGTGCAGCGGGAACGACCTCGGAACACCAGGGGCCGAGAAAACCACCGTCTCATGGGGCCGGACACTCAGGGTCAGGGGAAAATCCAACATATATCTGGTTATATCACGGGTGCTATTAGAGATAGCGCAATAAACCAAAGTGAATTAACTGCAGGAGGCGCTGGCGCATGCATCTGTGCAGCAGGAACGACCTCGGACCAGCAGGGGCCGAGAAAACCACCGTCTCATGGGGCCGGACACTCAGGGTCGGGGAAAAATCAAATATATATCTGGCGATATCTCGGGTGCTATTACAGATAGTACAATAAATCAAAGTGCATTGTCTGTAGGAGGCCCTGGCGCATGAATCTGTGCAGCGGGATCGACCTCGGAACACCAGGGGCCGAGAAAACCACCGTCTCATGGGGCCGGACACTCAGTGTCAGGGGAAAATCCAATATATATCTGGCGATATCTCGGGTGCTATTACAGATAGCGCAATAAATCAAAGTGCATTGTCTGTAGGAGGCCCTGGCGCATGAATCTGTGCAGCGGGGAACGACCTCGGACCACCAGGGGCCGAGAAAACCACCGTCTCATGGGGCCGCACACTCTGACTCGGGGAAAAATCCAATATATATCTGGTGATATCTCGGGTGCTATTAGAGATAGCGCAATAAACCAAAGTGAATTATCTGTAGGAGGCCCTGGCGCATGAATATGTGGAGCGGGAACGACCTCGGACCACCAGGGTCCGAGAAAGCCAGCATGTCATGGGGCCGGACACTCAGGGTCAGCGAAAAATCCAATATATATCTGGTGATATCTCGGGAGTTATTACCTGATAGCGCAATAAATCAAAGTGCATTGCCTGCAAGAGGCCCTGGCGCATGAATCTGTGCAGCTGGAACGACCTCGGACCAGCAGGGCCCGAGAAAATTACAGATAATCGGAATCCGTCACCCAAGGTCATGTAAAAATCCAGCATATATCTGGTGATATCTCGGATGCTATTACAGATAGCGCAATAAATCAAAGTGCATTGTCTGTAGGAGGCCCTGGCGCATGAATCTGTGCAGCGGGAACGACCTCGGACCACCAGGGGCCGAGAAAACCACCGTCTCATGGGCCCGGACACTCAGGGTCAGGGGAAAATCCAATATATATCTGGTGATATCTCGGGTGAAATAAGAGATAGCGCAATAAACCAAAGTGAATTATCTGCCGGAGGCTCTGGCGCATGAATCTGTGTAGCGGGAACGACCTCGGACCACCAGGGGCCGAGAAAACCACCGTCTCATGGGACCAGACACTCAGGGTCCTGTAAAAATCCAATATATATCTGGTGATATCTCGGGTGCTATTCGAGATAGCGCAATAAATCAAAGTGCATTGTCTGCAGGAGGTCCTGTCGCATGAATCTGTGAAGCAGGAACGACCTCGGACCAGCAGGGGCCGAGAAAACCACCGTCTCATGGGGCCGGACAGTCAGGGTCAGGGAAAAATCAAATATATATCTGGCGATATCTCGGGTGCTATTACAGATAGTACAATAAATCAAAGTGCATTATCTGTAGGAGGCCCTGGCGCATGAATCTGTGCAGCGGGATCGACCTCGGACCACTAGGGGCCGAGAATACCACCGACACACGGGGCCGGACACTCAGGGTCAGGGAAAAATCCAATATATATCTGGTGATATCTCGGGTGCTCTTACAGATAGCGCACTAAACCATAGTGAAATATCTGCAGGGGACCCTGGCGCATGAATCTTTGCAGCGGGTACGACCTCGGACCACCAGGGGCCGAGAAAACCACCGACACATGGTGCCGGACACCCAAGGTCATGTAAAAATCCATGATGTATCTGATGATATCTCGGGTGCTATTAGAGATAGCGTGATATATCAAAGTGAATTGTCTGCAGGAGGTCCTGGTGTATGAATCTGTGCAGCGGGATCGACCTCGGAACACTAGGGGCCGAGAAAACCACCGACACATGGGGCCGGACACTCAGGGTCAGGGAAAAATCCAATATATATCTGATGATATCTCGGGTGCTATTAGAGATAGCGCACTAAACCAAAGTGAATTATCTGTAGGAGGCCCTGGCGCATGAATCTGTGCAGCGGGGAACGACCTCGGACCACCAGGGGCCGAGAAAACCACCGTCTCATGGGGCCGGACACTCAGGGTCGGGGAAAAATCCAATATATATCTGGTGATATCTCGGGTGCTATTACAGATAGCGCAATAAATCAAAGTGCATTGTCTGTAGGAGGCCCTGGCGCATGCATCTGTGCAGCGGGAACGACCTCGGACCACCTGGTGCCGAAAAAACCACCCTCTCATGGGGTCGGACACTCAGGGTCGGGGAAAAATCCAATATATATCTGGTGATATCTCGGGTGCTATTACAGATAGCGCAATAAACCAAAGTGCATTGTCTGTAGGAGGCCCTGGCGCATGCATCTGTGCAGCGGGAACGACCTCGGACCACCTGGGGCCGAGAAAACCACCGTCTCATGGGGCCGGACACTCAGGGTCAGGGGAAAATCCAATATATATCTGGTGATATCTCGGGTGCTAATAGAGATAGCGCTATAAATCAAAGTGCATTATCTGTAGGAGGCCCTGGCGCATGAATCTGTGAAGCGGGAACGACATCGGACCACCAGGGGCCGAGAAAACCACAGTCCCATGGGGCCGGACACTCAGGGTCAGGGAAAAATCCAATATATATATATCTGGTGATATCTCGGGTGCTATTACAGATAGCGCAATAAATCAAAGTGCATTATCTGTAGGAGGCCCTGGCGCATGAATCTGTGCAGCGGGATCGACCTCGGACCACTAGGGGCCGAGAATACCACCGACACACGGGGCCGGACACTCAGGGTCAGGGAAAAATCCAATATATATCTGGTGATATCTCGGGTGCTCTTACAGATAGCGCACTAAACCATAGTGAACTATCTGCAGGGGACCCTGGCGCATGAATCTTTGCAGCGGGAACGACCTCGGACCACCAGGGGCCGAGAAAACCACCGACACATGGTGCCGGACACCCAAGGTCATGTAAAAATCCAGGATGTATCTGATGATATCTCGGGTGCTATTAGAGATAGCGTGATATATCACAGTGCATTGTCTGCAGGAGGTCCTGGTGCATGAATCTGTGCAGCGGGATCGACCTCGGACCACTAGGGGCCGAGAAAACCACCGACACATGGGGCCGGACACTCAGGGTCAGGGAAAAATCCAATATATATCTGGTGATATCTCGGGTGCTATTAGAGATAGCGCACTAAACCAAAGTGAATTATCTGCAGGGGGACCTGGCGCATGAATCTGTGCAGCGGGAACGACCTCGGACCACCAGGGGCCGAGAAAACCACCGACACATGGGGCCGGACACTCAGGGTCAGGGAAAAATCCAATATATATCTGGTGATATCTCGGGTGCTATTAGAGATAGCGCAATAAATCAAAGTGCATTGTCTGCAGGAGGTCCTGTCGCATCAATCTGTGCAGCAGGAACGACCTCGGACCAGCAGGGGCCGAGAAAACCACCGTCTCATGGGGCCGGACAGTCAGGGTCAGGGAAAAATCAAATATATATCTGGCGATATCTCGGGTGCTATTACAGATAGTACAATAAATCAAAGTGCATTATCTGTAGGAGGCCCTGGCGCATGAATCTGTGCAGCGGGATCGACCTCGGACCACTAGGGGCCGAGAATACCACCGACACACGGGGCCGGACACTCAGGGTCAGGGAAAAATCCAATATATATCTGGTGATATCTCGGGTGCTCTTACAGATAGCGCACTAAATCATAGTGAAATATCTGCAGGGGACCCTGGCGCATGAATCTTTGCAGCGGGTACGACCTCGGACCACCAGGGGCCGAGAAAACCAACGACACATGGTGCCGGACACCCAAGGTCATGTAAAAATCCATGATGTATCTGATGATATCTCGGGTGCTATTAGAGATAGCGTGATATATCAAAGTGAATTGTCTGCAGGAGGTCCTGGTGCATGAATCTGTGCAGCGGGATCGACCTCGGAACACTAGGGGCCGAGAAAACCACCGACACATGGGGCCGGACACTCAGGGTCAGGGAAAAATCCAATATATATCTGATGATATCTCGGGTGCTATTAGAGATAGCGCACTAAACCAAAGTGAATTATCTGCAGGGGGCCCTGGCGCATGAATCTGTGCAGCGGGAATGACCTCGGACCACCAGGGGCCGAGAAAACCACCGTCTCATGGGGCCGGACACTCAGGGTCGGGGAAAAATCCAATATATATCTGGTGATATCTCGGGTGCTATTACAGATAGCGCAATAAATCAAAGTGCATTGTCTGTAGGAGGCCCTGGCGCATGCATCTGTGCAGCGGGAACGACCTCGGACCACCTGGTGCCGAAAAAACCACCGTCTCATGGGGTCGGACACTCAGGGTCGGGGAAAAATCCAATATATATCTGGTGATATCTCGGGTGCTATTACAGATAGCGCAATAAACCAAAGTGCATTGTCTGTAGGAGGCCCTGGCGCATGCATCTGTGCAGCGGGAACGACCTCGGACCACCTGGGGCCGAGAAAACCACCGTCTCATGGGGCCGGACACTCAGGGTCAGTGGAAAATCCAATATATATCTGGTGATATCTCGGGTGCTATTAGAGATAGCGCTATAAATCAAAGTGCATTATCTGTAGGAGGCCCTGGCGCATGAATCTGTGAAGCGGGAACGACATCGGACCACCAGGGGCCGAGAAAACCACAGTCTCATGGGGCCGGACACTCAGGGTCAGGGAAAAATCCAATATATATATATATATCTGGTGATATCTCGGGTGCTATTACAGATAGCGCAATAAATCAAAGTGCATTATCTGTAGGAGGCCCTGGCACATGAATCTGTGCAGCGGGATCGACCTCGGACCACTAGGGGCCGAGAATACCACCGACACACGGGGCCGGACACTCAGGGTCAGGGAAAAATCCAATATATATCTGGTGATATCTCGGGTGCTCTTACAGATAGCGCACTAAACCATAGTGAACTATCTGCAGGGGACCCTGGCGCATGAATCTTTGCAGCGGGAACGACCTCGGACCACCAGGGGCCGAGAAAACCACCGACACATGGTGCCGGACACCCAAGGTCATGTAAAAATCCAATATATATCTGGTGATATCTCGGGTGCTATTAGAGATAGCGCACTAAACCAAAGTGAATTATCTGCAGGGGGCCCTGGCGCATGAATCTGTGCAGCGGGAACGACCTCGGACCACCAGGGGCCGAGAAAACCACCGTCTCATGGGGCCGGACACTCAGGGTCGGGGAAAAATCCAATATACATCTGGTGATATCTCGGGTGCTATTAGAGATAGCGCAATAAGCCAAAGTGAATTATCTGCAGGAAGCCCTGGCGCATGAATCTGTGCAGCAGGAACGACCTCGGACCACTAGGGGCCGAGAAAACCACCGACACATGGGGCCGGACACTCAGGGTCGGGGAAAATTCCAATATATATCTGGTGATATCTCGGGTGCTATTAGAGAATACGCAATAAACCAAAGTGAATTATCTGCAGGAGGCCCTGGCCCATAAATCTGTGCAGCGGGAACGACCTCGGACAACCAGGGTCCGAGAAAACCACCGTCTCATGGGGCCGGACACTCAGGGTCAGGGAAAAATCCAATATATATCTGGTGATATCTCGGGTGCTATTACAGATAGCGCACTAAATCAAAGTGCATTGTCTGTAGGAGGCCCTGGCTTATGAATCTGAGCAGGGGGAACGACCTCGGACCACCAGCGGCCGAGAAAACCACAGTCTCATGGGGCCGTACGCTCAGGGTCAGGGAAAAATCCAATATATATCTGGTGATATCCCGTGAGCTCTTAGAGATAGCGCAATAAATCAAAGTGTATTGTCTGTAGGAGGCCCTGGCGCATGCATCTGTGCAGCGGGAACGACCTCGGACCACCAGGGGCCGAGAAAATCACCGTCTCATGGGTCCGGACACTCAAGATCAGGGAAAAATGCAATATATATCTGGTGATATCTAGGGTGCTATTACAGATAGCGCAATAAACCAAAGTGCATTATCTGCAGGAGGCCCTGGCGCATGAATCTGTGCAGCGGGAACGACCTCGGACCACCAGGGTCCGAGAAAACCACCGTCTCATGGGGCCGGACACTCACTGTCAGGGGAAAATCCAATATATATCTGGTGATATCTCGGGTGCTATTAGAGGTAGCGCAATAATTCAAAGTGAATTATCTGCAGGATGCCCTGGCGCATGCATCTGTGCAGCGGGAACGACCTCGGACCACCAGGGGCTGAGAAAACCACAGTCTCATGGGGCCGGACACACAGGGTCAGGGGAAAATCAAATATATATCTGGTGATACCTCGGGTGCTATTAGAGATAGCGCAAAAAATCAAAGTGCATTGTCCGTAGGAGGCCCTTGCGCATGAATCTGTGCACGAGGAACGACATCGGACCACCAGGGGCCGAGAAAATTACAGATTTTCGGTATCCGTCACCCAATGTCATGTAAAAATCCAGCATATATCTGGAGATATCTCGGGTTATATTACAGACAGCTCGATAAATCAAAGTGCATTGTCTGTAGGAAGCCCTGTCGCATGAATCTGTGCAGCGGGAACGACCTCGGACCACCAGGGGCCAAGAAAACCACCGTCTCATGGGGCCGGACACTCAGTGTCAGGGGAAAATCCAATATATATCTGGTGATATCTCGGGTGCTATTACAGATAGCGCAATAAATCAAAGTGCATTGTCTGTAGGAGGCCCTGGCGCAGGAATCTGTGCAGCGGGAACGACCTCGCATCACCAGGGGCAGAGAAAACCACGGTGGTAGTCCCCTCGTAGTCCCTGGTAGTCCGAGGTCGTTCCCGCTGCACATATTCATGCGCCAGGGCCTCCTGCAGATAATTCACTTTGGTTTATTGCGCTATCTCTAATAGCACCCGAGATATCACCAGATATATATTGGATTTTTACATGACCTAGGGCGACGGATTCCGAATATCTGTAATTTTCTCGGCCCCTGGTGGTCCGAGGTCGTTCCCGCTGCACAGCTGCATGCGCTAGGGCCTCCTGCAGACAATGCACTTTGATTTATTGCGCTACCTCTAATAGCACCCGAGATATCACCAGATATATATTTGATTTCTCCCTGACCCTGAGTGTCCGGCCCCATGAGACGGTAGTTTTGTCGGCCCCTGGTGGTCCGAGGTCGATCCCGCGGCACAGATTTATGCGCCAGGGCCCCCTGCAGATAATTCACTTTGATTTATTGCGCTATCTGTAATAGCACCCGAGATACCACCAGATATATATTGGATTTTTCCCTGACCCTGACAGTCCGGCCCCATGAGACGGTGATTTTCTCGGCCCCTGGTGGTCCGAGGTCGATCCCGCAGCACAGATTCATGCGCCAGGGCCTCCTACAGACAAGGCACTTTGACTTATTGCCCTGTCTGTAATAGCACCCGAGATATCACCAGATATATATTGGATTTTTCCCTGACCCTGAGTGTCCGGCCCCATGAGACGGTAGTTTTGTCGGCCCCTGGTGGTCCGAGGTCATTCCCGCTGCACAGATTCATGCGCTAGGGCCTCCTGCAGACAATGCACTTTGATTTATTGCGCTATCTCAAATAGCACCCGAGATATCACCAGATATATATTGGATTTTTACATGACCTAGGGCGACGGATTCCGAATATCTGTAATTTTCTCGGCCCCTGGTGGTCCGAGGTCGTTCCCGCTGCACAGATTCATGCGCCAGTGCCTCCTGCAGACAATGCACTTTGATTTATTTCGCTATCTCTAATAGCACCCGCGATATCACCAGATATATATTGAATTTTTCCCTGACCCTGAGTGTTCAACCCCACGAGACGGTGATTTTCTCGGCCCCTGGTGGTCCGAGGTCGTTCCCGCTGCACAGATTCATGCGATAGGGCCTCCTGCAGACAATGCACTTTGATTTATTGCGCTACCTCTAATAGCACCCGAGATATCACCAGATATATATTGGATTTTTCCCTGTCCCTGACAGTCCGGCCCCATGAGACTGTGATTTCCTCGGCCCCTGGTGGTCCGAGGTCGTTCCCGCTGCACAGACTCATGCGCCAGTGCCTCCTGCAGACAATGCACTTTGATTTATTTCGCTATCACTAATAGCACCCGCGATATCTCCAGATATATATTGGATTTTACCCTGTCCCTGACAGTCCGGCCCCATGAGACGGTGATTTTCTCGGCCCCTGGTGGTCCGAGGTCGTTCCCGCTGCACAGATGCATGCGCCGGGGCCTCCTGCAGATAATTCCCTTTGGTTTATTGCGCTGCCCCTAATATCACCCGAGATATCACCAGATATATATTGGATATTCCCTGACCCCGAGAGTGCGGCCCCATGAGACGGTGGTTTTCTCGGCCCCTGGTGGTCCGAGGTCGTTCCCGCTGCACAGGTGCATGCGCCAGGGCCTCCTGCAGATAATTCACTTTGGTTTATTGCGCTGCCTCTAATATCACCCGACATATCACCAGATATATATTGGATTTTCAACTGACCCTGATTGTCCGGCCCCATGGGTCGGTGGTTTTCTCGGCCGCTGGTGGTCCGAGGTCGTTCCCGCTGCCCAGATTCATCCGCCAGGGCCTCCTACAGACAATGCACTTTGATTTATTGCGCTATCTGTTATAGCACCCGAGATATCACCAGATATATATTGGATTTTTCCCTGACCCTGAGTGTCCGGCCCTATGAGACGGTGGTTTTCACGCCCCTGGTGGTCCGAGTTCATTCCCGCTGCACAGATTCATGCGCCAGGGCCTCCTACGGACAATGCACTTTGGTTTATTGCGCTATCTGTAATAGCACCCGAGAAAGCTCCATATATATGCTGGATTTTTACATGACTTTGGGTGACGGACACCGAAAATCTGTAAGTTTCTCGGCCCCTGAAGGGCCGAGGTCTTTCCTGCTTCACAGATTCATGCGCCAGGGCCTCCTGCAGAAATGCACTTTGATTTATTGCGCTATCTCAAATAGCACCCGAGATATCACCAGATATATATTGGATTTTTCCCTGAACCTGACAGTCCGGCCCCATGTGTCGATGGTTTTCTCGGTCTCTCGTGGTCCGAGGTCTATCCCGCTGAACAGATTCATGCGCCAGGGCTTCCTGCAGACAATTCACTTTGGTTTATGGCGCTATCTGTAATAGCACCCGAGATATCACCAGATATATAATGGATTTTTACATGACCTAGGGCGACGGATTCCGAATATCTGTAATTTTGTCGGCCCCTGGTGGTCCGAGGTCGTTCCCGCTGCACAGATTCATGCGCCAGTGCCTCCTGCAGACAATGCACTTTGATTTATAGCGCAATCTGTAACAGCACCCGAGATATCACCAGATATATATTGGATTTTCCCCCGACCATGAGTGTCCGGCCCCATGAGACGGTGGTTTTCTCAGCCCCTGGTGGTCCGAGGTCGTTCCCGCTGCACAGAATCATGCGCCAGGGCTTCCTGCAGATAATTCACTTTGGTTTATTGCGCTATCTCTAATAGCACCCGAGATATCACCAGATGTATATTGGATTTTTCCCCGACCCTGAGTGTGCGGCCCCATGAGACGGTGGTTTTCTCGGCCCCTGGTGGTCCGAGGTCGTTCCCGCTGCACAGAATCGTGCGCCAGGGCCTCCTACAGACAATGCGCTTTGGTTTATTGCGCTATCTCTAATAGCACCCGAGACATCACCAGATATATATTGGACTTTACCCTGACCCTGAGTGTCCGGCCCCATGAGACGGTGGTTTTCTTGGCCCCTGGTGGTCCGAGGTCGTTCCCGCTGCACAGATTCATGCGCCAGTGCCTCCTGCAGATAATTCACTTTGGTTTATTGCGCTGTCTCTAATAGCACCCGAGATATCACCAGATATATATTGGATTTTCCCCTGACCCTGAGTGTCCGGCCCCATGAGACGGTGGTTTTCTCGGGGCCTGGTGGTCCGAGGTCGTTCCCGCTACACAGATTCCTGCGCCAGGCCCTCCTGCAGATATTTCACTTTGGTTTATTGCGCTACCTCTAATAGCACCCGAGATATCACCAGACATATATTGGATTTTCCCCTGACTCTGAGTGTCCGGCCCCATGAGACTGTGGTTTTCTCGGCCCCTGGTGGTACGAGGCTGTTCCCTCTGCACAGATTCATGCGCCAGGGCCTCCTACAGACAATGCACTTTGATTTATTGCGCTATCTATAATAGCACCCGAGATATCACCGGATATATATTAGATTTATCCCCGACCCTGAGTGTCCGGCCCCATGAGACGGTGATATTCTCGGCCCTTAGTGGTCCGATGTCGTTCCTGCTGCGCAGATTCATTCGCCAGTGCCTCCCACAGACAATGCACTTTGATTTATCGCGCTATCTGTAATAGAACCCGAGATATCACCAGATATATGCTGGATTTTTACTTGACATTGGGTGACGGATACCGAAAATCTGTAATTTTCACGGCCCCTAGCCGTCCGAGGTCGTTCCTGCTGCGCAGATTCATTCGCCAATGCCTCCTACAGACAATGCACTTAGATTTATTGCGGTATCTCTAATAGCACCCGAGATATCACCGGATATATATTGGATTTTTCCCCGACCCTGAGTGTGCGGCCCCATGAGACGGTGGTTTTCTCGGCCCCTGGTGGTCCGAGGTCGTTCCCGCTGCTCAGATTCATGCGCCAGGACCTCCTGCAGATAATTCACTTTGGTTTATTGCGCTATCTCTAATAGCACCCGAGATATCAACAGATATATATTGGATTTTTCCCTGACGATGAGTGTCCGGCCCCATGAGACGGTCGTTTCCTTGGCCCCTGGTGGTCCGAGGTCGTTCCCGCTGCACAGATGCATGTGCCAGGGCCTGCTGCAGATAATTCACTTTGGTTTATTGCGCTATCTCTAATAGCACCCGAGATATCACCAGATATATATTGGATTTTTCCCCGACCCTGAGTGTCCGGCCCCATCAGACGGTGGTTTTCTTGGGCCCTGGTGGTCCGAGGTAGATACAGCGGCACAGATGCATGCGCCAGGGCCTCCTGCAGACAATGCACTTTGGTTTATTGCGCTATCTCTAATAGCACCCGAGATACAACCAGATATATATTGGATATTTCCCTGTCCCTGACAGTCCGGCCCCATGTGTCGGTGATTTTCTCGGCGCCTGGTGGTCCGAGGTCGTTCCCGCTGCACAGAATCATGCGCCAGGGCTTCCTTCAGATAATTCACTTTGGTTTATTGCGCTATCTCTAATAGCACCCGAGATATCACCAGATGTATATTGGATTTTTCCCCGACCCTGAGTGTGCGGCCCCATGAGACGGTGGTTTTCTCGGCCCCTGGTGGTCCGAGGTCGTTCCCGCTGCACAGATTCATGCGCCAGTGCCTCCTGCAGATAATTCACTTTGATTTATTGCGCTGTCTCTAATAGCACCCGAGATATCACCAGATATATATTGGATTTTTCCCTGACCATGAGTGTCCGGTCCCATGTGACGGTGGCTTTCTTGGCCCCTGGTGGTCCGAGGTCGTTCTCTCTACACAGATGCATGCGCCAGGGCCTCCTGCAGATAATTCACTTTGGTTTATTGCTCTATCTCTTATAGCACCCGAGATATCAACAGATATATATTGGATTTTCCCCTGACCCTGAGTGTCCGGCCCCATGTGTCGGTGGTTTTCTCGGCCCCTGGTGGTCCGAGGTCGTTCCCGCTGCACAGTTTCATGCGCCAGTGCCTCCCACAGACAATGCACTTTGATTTATTGCACTGTCTGTAATAGCTCCCTAGATATCACCAGATATATATTGGATTTTTCCCCGACCATGAGTGTCCGGCCCCATGAGACGGTGGTTTTCTCGGCCCCTGGTGGACCGAGGTCGTTCCCGCTGCACAGATTCATGCGCCAGGGCCTCCTACAGACAATGCCCTTTGATTTATTCCGCTATCTGTAATAGCACCCGAGATATCAACAGATTCATCCTGGATTTTTACATGACCTTGGGTCTCCGGCACCATGTGTCGGTGGTTTTCTCGGCCCCTGGTGGTCCGAGTTCGTTCCCGCCGCACAGATGCATGCGCCAGGGCCTCCTGCAGATAATTCACTTTGATTTATCGCGCTATCTCTAATAGCACCCGAGATATCACCAGATATATATTGGATTTTTCCCCGACCCTGAGTGTCCGGCCCCATCAGACGGTGGTTTTCTTGGGCCCTGGTGGTCCGAGGTAGATACAGCGGCACAGATGCATGCGCCAGGGCCTCCTGCAGACAATGCACTTTGGTTTATTGCGCTATCTCTAATAGCACCCGAGATACAACCAGATATATATTGGATATTTCCCTGTCCCTGACAGTCCGGCCCCATGTGTCGGTGATTTTCTCGGCGCCTGGTGGTCCGAGGTCGTTCCCGCTGCACAGAATCATGCGCCAGGGCTTCCTTCAGATAATTCACTTTGGTTTATTGCGCTATCTCTAATAGCACCCGAGATATCACCAGATGTATATTGGATTTTTCCCCGACCCTGAGTGTGCGGCCCCATGAGACGGTGGTTTTCTCGGCCCCTGGTGGTCCGAGGTCGTTCCCGCTGCACAGAATCATGCGCCAGGGCCTCCTACAGACAATGCGCTTTGGTTTATTGCGCTATCTCTAATAGCACCCGAGACATCACCAGATATATATTGGACTTTACCCTGACCCTGAGTGTCCGGCCCCATGAGACGGTGGTTTTCTTGGCCCCTGGTGGTCCGAGGTCGTTCCCGCTGCACAGATTCATGCGCCAGTGCCTCCTGCAGATAATTCACTTTGGTTTATTGCGCTGTCTCTAATAGCACCCGAGATATCACCAGATATATATTGGATTTTCCCCTGACCCTGAGTGTCCGGCCCCATGAGACGGTGGTTTTCTCGGGGCCTGGTGGTCCGAGGTCGTTCCCGCTACACAGATTCCTGCGCCAGGCCCTCCTGCAGATATTTCACTTTGGTTTATTGCGCTACCTCTAATAGCACCCGAGATATCACCAGACATATATTGGATTTTCCCCTGACCCTGAGTGTCCGGCCCCATGAGACTGTGGTTTTCTCGGCCCCTGGTGGTACGAGGCTGTTCGCTCTGCACAGATTCATGCGCCAGGGCCTCCTACAGACAATGCACATTGATTTATTGCGCTATCTATAATAGCACCCGAGATATCACCGGATATATATTAGATTTATCCCCGACCCTGAGTGTCCGGCCCCATGAGACGGTGATATTCTCGGCCCTTAGTGGTCCGATGTCGTTCCTGCTGCGCAGATTCATTCGCCAGTGCCTCCTACAGACAATGCACTTTGATTTATCGCGCTATCTGTAATAGAACCCGAGATATCACCAGATATATGCTGGATTTTTACTTGACATTGGGTGACGGATACCGAAAATCTGTAATTTTCACGGCCCCTAGTCGTCCGAGGTCGTTCCTGCTGCGCAGATTCATTCGCCAATGCCTCCTACAGACAATGCACTTAGATTTATTGCGGTATCTCTAATAGCACCCGAGATATCACCGGATATATATTGGATTTTTCCCCGACCCTGAGTGTGCGGCCCGATGAGACGGTGGTTTTCTCGGCCCCTGGTGGTCCGAGGTCGTTCCCGCTGCTCAGATTCATGCGCCAGGACCTCCTGCAGATAATTCACTTTGGTTTATTGCGCTATCTCTAATAGCACCCGAGATATCAACAGATATATATTGGATTTTTCCCTGACGATGAGTGTCCGGCCCCATGAGACGGTCGTTTCCTTGGCCCCTGGTGGTCCGAGGTCGTTCCCGCTGCCCAGATTCATGCGGCAGGGCCTCCTACGGACAATGCACTTTGATTTATGGCGCTATCTCTAATAGCACCCGAGATATCACCAGATATATATTGGATTTTTCCCTGACCCTGAGTGTCCGGCCCCATGAGACGGTGGTTTCCTTGGCCCCTGGTGGTCCGAGGTCGTTCCCGCTGCACAGATGCATGCACCAGGGCCTCCTGCAGATAATTCACTTTGGTTTATTGCGCTATCTGTAACAGCACCCGAGATATCACCAGATATATATTGGATTTTCCCCTGACCATGAGTGTCCGGCCCCATGAGACGGTGGTTTCCTTGGCCCCTGGTGGTCCGAGGTCGTTCCCGCTGCACAGATGCATGCACCAGGGCCTCCTGCAGATAATTCACTTTGGTTTATTGCGCTATCTCTAATAGCACCCGAGATTTCACCAGATATGTATTGGATTTTCCCCTGACCCTGAGTGCCCGACCCCATGAGACGGTGGGTTTCTCGGCCCCTGGTGGTCCGAGGTCGTTCCTGCTGCACAGATTCATTCGCCAGCGCCTCCTACAGACAATACACTTTGATTTATTGCGCTATCTCTAACAGCACCCGAGATATCACCAGATATATATTTGATTTTTCCCTGACTCTGAGTGTCCGGCCCCATGAGACGGAGGTTTTCTCGGCCCCTGGTGGTCCGAGGTCGTTCACGCTGCCCAGATACATGCGCCAGGGCCTCCTACAGACAATGCACTTTGATTTATTGCGCTATCTCTAATAGCACCCGAGATATCACCAGATATATATTGGATTTTCCCCTGTCCCTGAGTGTCCGGCCCCATGAGACAGTGGTCTTCTCGGCCCCTGGTGGTCCGAGGTCGTTCACGCTGCCCAGATTCATGCGCCAGGGCCTCCTGCAGACAATGCACTTTGATTTATTGCGCTATCTCTAATAGCACCCGAGATATCACCAGATATATATTGGATTTTTCCCTGACCATGAGTGTCCGGTCCCATGTGACGGTGGCTTTCTTGGCCCCTGGTGGTCCGAGGCCGTTCCCGCTGCACAGATGCATGCGCCAGGGCCTCCTGCAGATAATTCACTTTGGTTTATTGGGCTATCTCTAATAGCACCCGTGATATCACCAGATATATATTGGATTTTTCCCTGACCCTGAGTGTCCGGTCCCATGTGACGGTGGCTTTCTTGGCCCCTGGTGGTCCGAGGTCGTTCTCTCTGCACAGATGCATGCGCCAGGGCCTGCTGCAGATAATTCACTTTGGTTTATTGCGCTATCTCTTATAGCACCCGAGATATCACCAGATATATATTGGATTTTCCCCTGACCCTGAGTGTCCGGCCCCATGTGTCGGTGGTTTTCTCGGCCCCTGGTGGTCCGAGGTCGTTCCCGCTGCACAGTTTCATGCGCCAGTGCCTCCTACAGACAATGCACTTTGATTTATTGCACTGTCTGTAATAGCTCCCTAGATATCACCAGATATATATTGGATTTTTCCCCGACCATGAGTGTCCGGCCCCATGAGACGGTGGTTTTCTCGGCCCCTGGTGGACCGAGGTCGTTCCCGCTGCACAGATTCATGCGCCAGGGCCTCCTACAGACAATGCCCTTTGATTTATTGCGCTATCTGTAATAGCACCCGAGATATCAACAGATCCATCCTGGATTTTTACATGACCTTGGGTCTCCGGCACCATGTGTCGGTGGTTTTCTCGGCCCCTGGTGGTCCGAGTTCGTTCCCGCCGCACAGATGCATGCGCCAGGGCCTCCTGCAGATAATTCACTTTGATTTATCGCGCTATCTCTAATAGCACCCGAGATATCACCAGATATATATTGGATTTTTCCCCGACCCTGAGTGTCCGGCCCCATCAGACGGTGGTTTTCTTGGGCCCTGGTGGTCCGAGGTAGATACCGCGGCACAGATTCATGCGCCAGGGCCTCCTGCAGACAATGCACTTTGATTTATTGCTCTATCTCTAATAGCACCCGAGATATCACCAGATATATGCTGCATTTTTACATGACCTTTGGTTACGGATACCGAAAATCTGTAATTTTCTTGGCCCCTGGTGGTCCGAGGTCGATCCAGCTGCACAGATTCATGCGCCCGTGCCTCCTGCAGACAATGCACTTTGATTTATGTCGCTATCTCTAATAGCACCCGAGATATCATCAGATACATCCTGGATTTTTACGTGACCTTTTGTGTCCGGCACCATGTGTCGGTGGCTTTCTTGGCCCCTGGTGGTCCGAGGTCGTTCTCTCTGCACAGATGCATGCGCCAGGGCCTCCTGCAGACAATGCACTTTGGTTTATTGCGCTATCTCTAATAGCACCCGAGATACAACCAGATATATATTGGATATTTCCCTGTCCCTGACAGTCCGGCCCCATGTGTCGGTGATTTTCTCGGCGCCTGGTGGTCCGAGGTCGATCCCGCTGCACAGATTCATGCGTCAGGGCCTCTTGCAGACAGTGCACTTCGATTTATCGCGCTATCTGTAATAGCACCCGAGATATCATCAGATACATTCTGGATTTTTACATGACCTTGGGTGTCCGGCCCCATGCGTCGGTGGTTTTCTCGAACCCTGGTGGGCCGAGGTCGTTCCCGCGGCACAGATTCATGCGGAAGGGCCTCATACGGACAATGCACTTTTATTTACTGCGCTATCTCTAATAGCACCCGAGATATCACCAGATATATATTGGATTTTTCCCCGACCCTGAGTGTCCGGCCCCATGAGACGGTGGTTTTCTCGGCCCCTGGTGGTCCGAGGTCGTTCCTGCTGCACAGATTCATGCGACAGGACCACCCGCAGACAATGCACTTTGATTTATTGCGCTATCTCTAATAGCACCCGAGTTATCACCAGATATATATTGGATTTTTCCCTGACCCTGAGTGTCCGGCCCCATGCGACGGTGGTTTTCTCGGCCCCTGGTAGGCCGAGGCCGTTCCCGCTGCACATATTCATGCGCCAGGGCCTCCTGCAGATAATTCACTTTGGTTTATTGCATTATCTCTAATAGCACACGAGATATCACCAGATATATATTGGATTTTCCCCTGACCCTGAGTGTCCGGCCCCATGAGACTGTGGTTTTCTCGGCCCCTGGTGGTCCGAGGTCGTTCCCGCTGCACAGATTCATGCGCCAGAGCCTCCTACAGACAATGCACTTTGATTTATTGCGCTATCTGTAATAGCACCCGAGATATCACCAGATATATATTGGATTTTTCCCTGACCCTGAGTGTCCGGCCCCATGAGACGGTGGTTTTCTCGGCCCCTGGTGGTCCGAGGTCGTTCCCGCTTCACAGATTCATGCGTAAGGGCCTCCTGCAGATAATTCACATTGGTTTATTGCGCTATCTATAATATCACCCGTGATATCACCAGATATATATTGGATTTTTCCCTGACCCTGAGTGTCCGGCCCCATGCGACGGTGGTTTTCTCGGCCCCTGGTAGTCCGAGGTCGTTCCCGCTGCACAGATTCATGCGTAAGGGCCTCCTGCAGATAATTCACATTGGTTTATTGCGCTATCTATAATATCACCCGTGATATCACCAGATATATATTGGATTTTTCCCCGACCCTGACAGTCCGGCCCCATGAGACGATGGTTTTCTCGGCCCCTGGTGGTCCGAGGTCGTTCCTGCTGCACAGATTCATGCGCCAGGGCCTCCTGCAGACAATGCACATTGATATATCACTCTATCTCTAATAGCACCCGAGATATCATCAGATACATCCTGGATTTTTACATGACCTTGGGTGTCCGGCCCCATGTGGCGGACGTTTTCTCGGCCCCTGGTGGTCCGAGATCGTTCCTGCTGCACAGATTCATGCGCCACGGCCTCCTGCAGACAATGCACTTTGATTTATCGCGCTATCTGTAATAGCACCCGAGAAACCACCATATATATGCTGGATTTTTACATGACTTTATGTGACGGATACCGAAAATCTGTAATTTTCTCGGCCCCTGGTGGTCCGAGGTCGTTCCCGCTGCACAGATTCATGCGCCAGGGCCTCCTGCAGATAATTCACTTTGGTTTATTGCGCTAACTCTAATAGCGCCCCAGATATCACCAGACATATATTGGATTTTCCCCTGACCCTGAGTGTCCGGCCCCATGAGACTGTGGTTTTCTCGGCCCCTGGTGGTCCGAGGTCGTTCCCGCTGCCCAGATTCATGCGCCAGGGCCTCCTACCAACAATGCATGCATATATGCATATATAAAGCTAATAAAATTATGTAAAACTACATAAAACTCTATAAAACTATATAACACTATGAAAAACAATATAACACTGTATAAAACTGTATAAAACTATATAAAACTACCAAAACTATATAAAACTATTTAAATCTATATAAAACTAACACAACCATATAAAACTATATAAAACAATATAAAGCTATACAAAACTATATAAAACTATGTAAAACTATATAAAACTATATAAAACTATGTAAAACTATGTAAAACTAATCAAACTATATGATACTATATAAAACTATATAAAACTAATAAAACTATATAAAACTATATAAGACTATATAAAACTATATAAAGCTATGTACAACTATATAAATCTATGTAAAATTATATAAAACTATATAATACAAATAAAACTATATAAAACTATGTAAAACTATATACAACTATATAAAACTATATAAAACTATGTGGAACCATATAAAACTAATAAAACTATATAAAAATACGGAAAACTATATAAAACTATATAAAACTATACAAAACTAAATAACACTACACAAAATTATATAAAACTATACAAAACTATATAAAACTATATAAATCCGTATAAAACTATATAAAACTATATAAAATTATATAAAACTATATAAAGCTATGTAAAACTATATAAAACAATGTAAAAATATATAAAACTAATAAAACTATATAAAACTACAATAAACTATATAAAACTATGTAAAACTATATAAAACTATGTAAAACTATATAAAACTATGTAAAACTATATAAAACTAACAAAACTATATAAAGCAATATAAAACTATATAAAACTATATAAAACTGTATAATATTATATAAAGCCATGTAGAACTATATGAAACTATATAAAACTGTGTAAAACTAATAAAACTATATAAAACTATATAAAACTATGTAAAAGTACACAAAACTATTTAAAACTACACAAAACTATATAAAACTATATAAAACTATATAAAACAATATAAAACTTTGTAAAACCAATAAAACTTTATGAAACTATACAAACCTATATAAAACTACTAAAACTACTAAAACTATATAAAACTATATAAAACAATATAAAACTATACAAAACTATATGAAACTAACAAAACTAAGTAAAACTACATAAAATTATATAAACCTATACAAAACTATATAAAACTATATAAAACTATATAAAACTATATAAAACTATATAAAACTATATAAAATTATGTAAAATTATATAAAACTATATAAAACTAATAAAACTATATAAAACTATATAAATCTATATAAAACTATATAAAACTATATAAAAGTATATAAAACTATATAAAACTATATAAACCCATATAAAACCATATAAAACTATATGAAAATATATAAAACTATATAAAACTATATAAATCTATACAAAACTATGTAAAACTAATAAATCTATGTAAAACTACGTAAAACTATATAAAACTATACATAACTATATAAAACTATACATAACTTTATAAAACTATCTAAAACTATATAAAAGTATATAAAACTATATAGAACTATGTAAAACTATATTAAACTATATAAAACAATATAAAACTGTATAGAACTGTATATAATTATATAAAACTAATAGAACTATATGAAACAATACAAAACTATATAAAACTATATAAAACTATATAAAACTATATAAATCTATGTAAAGTTATATAAAACTATATAAAACTTATAAAACTATATAAAACTGTGTAAAACTAATAAACTATATAAAACTATATAAAACTATATACAGCTATGTAAAGCTATATAAAACTATATAAAACTATATACAGCTATGTAAAGCTATATAAAACTATATAAAACTGTGTAATACTAATAAAACTATATTAAACTATATAACACTATGTGAAAGTATATGAAACTACATAAAACTATATAAAACTATACAAACCTATATAAAACTCCTAAAACTATATAAAACTATGTAAAACTATATAAAACTAACAAAACTATACAAAGCAATATAAAACTATATAAAACTATATAAAACTGTATAAAATTATATAAAGCTATGTAGAACTATATAAAACTATATAAAACTGTGTAAAACTAATAAAACTATATAAAACTATATAAAACTATGTAAAAGTACATAAAACTATATAAAACTACACTAAACTATATAAAACTATATAAAACTATATAAAACAATATAAAACTTTGTAAAACCAATAAAACTTTATGAAACTATACAAACCTATATAAAACTACTAAAACTACTAAAACTATATAAAACTATATAAAACAATATAAAACTATACAAAACTATATGAAACTAACAAAACTAAGTAAAACTACATAAAATTATATAAACCTATACAAAACTATATAAAACTATATAAAACTATATAAAACTATATAAAACTATATAAAACTATATAAAATTATGTAAAATTATATAGAACTATATAAAACCATATAAAACTATATAAACCGATATAAAACCATATAAAACTATATGAAAATATGTAAAACTATATAAAACTATATAAATCTATACAAAACTATGTAAAACTAATAAAACTATGTAAAACTACGTAAAACTATATGAAACTATACATAACTATATAAAACTATACATAACTTTATAAAACTATCTAAAACTATATAAAAGTATATAAAACTATATAGAACTATATAAAACTATATTAAACTATATAAAACAATATAAAACTGTATAGAACTGTATATAATTATATAAAACTATATAAAACTATATAAAACTATATAAATCTATATAAAACTATATAAAACTATATAAAAGTATATAAAACTATATAAAACCATATAAAACTATATAAACCGATATAAAACCATATAAAACTATATGAAAATATGTAAAACTATATAAAACTATATAAATCTATACAAAACTATGTAAAACTAATAAAACTATGTAAAACTACGTAAAACTATATGAAACTATACATAACTATATAAAACTATACATAACTTTATAAAACTATCTAAAACTATATAAAAGTATATAAAACTATATAGAACTATATAAAACTATATTAAACTATATAAAACAATATAAAACTGTATAGAACTGTATATAATTATATAAAACTATATAAAACTATATAAAACTATATACAGCTATGTAAAGCTATATAAAACTATATAAAACTATATACAGCTATGTAAAGCTATATAAAACTATATAAAACTGTGTAATACTAATAAAACTATATTAAACTATATAACACTATGTGAAAGTATATGAAACTACATAAAACTATATACAACTATACAAAACTATATAAAACTATATGAAACTATATAAAACAATATAAAACTTTGTAAAACCAATAAAACTTTATGAAACTATACAAACCTATATAAAACTACTAAAACTACTAAAACTATATAAAACTATATAAAACTAATAAAACTATATAAAACAATATAAAACTATATAAAACTATATAAAACTGTATAAAATTATATAAAGCTATGTAGAACTATATAAAACTATATAAAACTGTGTAAAACTAATAAAACTATATAAAACTATATAAAACTATGTAAAAGTACATAAAACTATATAAAACTACACAAAACTATATAAAACTATATAAAACTATATAAAACAATATAAAACTTTGTAAAACCAATAAAACTTTATGAAACTATACAAACCTATATAAAACTACTAAAACTACTAAAACTATATAGAACTCTATAAAACTATATAAAACTATATAAAACTATATAAAATTATGTAAAATTATATAAAACTATATAAAACTAATATAACTATATAAAACTATATAAATCTATATAAAACTACATAAAACTATATGAAAGTATATAAAACTATATAAAACTATATAAACCGATATAAAACCATATAAAACTGTATGAAAATATATAAAACTATATAAAACTATATGAACCTATATAAAACTATATAAAACTATATAAAACTATATAAAACTATATAAATCTATGTAAAGTTATATAAAACTATATAAAACTTATAAAACTATATAATACTGTGTAATACTAATAAAACTATATTAAACTATATAACACTATGTGAAAGTATATGAAACTACATAAAACTATATAAAACTATACAAAACTATATAAAACTGTATAAAACTGTATAAAACTATATAGAACCAATTAAACTATATAAAACTTTATAAAACTATATAAAACTATGTAAAACTATATAAAACTATGTAAAACTATATAAAAATATATAAACCTATATAAAACCATTATAAAACTATATAAAACTATATTAATCTACATAAAACTAAGGAAAATTATATAAAACTATATAAAAATATATAAAACGATAAAAAACTATATAAAACTACATAAAACTATATAAAACTATATAAACCTATACAAAACTATATAAAATTATATAAAACTGTATAAAACTATATAAAACTATATAAAACCATATAGAAATATATAAAACTATATAAATCTATATAATTCAATGTTAAACTATGTAAGACTATATAAAATTATATAAAACTATGTAAAACTGTATAAAACAAACAACACCATATAAAACTACATAAATCTATAAAAAACCATATAGCACTATATAAAACTATGTAGAACAAATACAGCTGTATAGAACTATATTAAACAATATAAAGATATGTAAAACTATAAAAAACTACTAAAACTACTAAAAATATATAAAACTATATAAAACTGTGTAAAACAATATAAAACTATACAAAACTATATAAAATTACTAAAACTATATAAAACAATATAAAACGATATAAAACTGTATAAAACTATGAAAAACTAATAAAACTGTATAAAAATACATAAAACTATATAAAACTATATAAAACTATATAACACTATATAAATGTATATCAAACCATATAAAACTATATAAAACTTTATAAAACTATATAAAACTATATAAACCTATATAAAACTATATAAAATTATATAAAACTATATGAAACTATATAAAATCATATAAAACTATATAAAACTATATAAAACGATATAAAACTATGTAAAAATATATAAAACTATATAAAACTAATAAAACTATATAAAGCTAATAAAACTATATAAACCTATGTAGAACCATATAAAACTATGTAAAACTATATAAAATTAATAAAACTATATAAAACTATACAAAACTATATGAAACTAACAAAACTAAGTAAAACTACCGAAAATTATATAAAACTATACAAAACTATATAATACTATATAAATCCATATAAAACTATGTAAAACTAATAAAACTATATGAAACTATACAAAACTATATAAAACTACTAACACTACTGAAACTATATAAAACTATATAAAACTATTTAAAACTATATAAAACGATATAAGACTGTATAAAACTATGTAAAACTAATAAAACTATATAAAAATATATAAAACTATATAACACTATATAAATCTATATAATTCTATGTTAAACTATATAAAACTTTATAAAACTATATAAAACTATATAAACCTATATAAAACTATATAAAATTATATAAAACTATATAAAACTATATACAGCTATGTAAAAGTATATGAAACTACATAAAACTATATAAAACTATACAAAACTATATAAAACAGTACAAAACTATATAAAACTATATAAATCTATATAATTCTATGTTCAACTATGTAAAACTATATAAAACTACATAAAACTATGTAAATCTACATAAAACTAAGGAAAATTATATAAAACTATATAAAAATATATAAAACGATATAAAAAAATTTAAAACTATATAAAACAATATAAAACGATATAAAACTATACAAAACTATATAAAATTACTAAAACGTTATAAAACTATATAAAACGATATAAAACTGTATAAAACTATGTAAAACCAATAAAACTATATGAAACTATACAAAACTATATAAAACTACTAAAACTACTAAAACGATATAAAAGTGTATAAAACTATGTAAAACTACATAAAACTAAATAAAACTATACAAAACTATATAAAACCATATAAAAATATATTAAACTATATAAAACTATATAAAACTAATAAAACTATATAAAAATACATAAAACTATATAAAACTATATAAAACTATACAAAACTATATAAAACTATATAAAACTATATAAAACTGTATAAAACTATATGGAACTATATAAAACTATATAAAACTATATAAAACTATGTAAATATATATTAAACTATATAATACTATATGAAGCTTTATAAAACTACATCAAATAATATCAATTTATATAAAATTATATAAAACTACATAAATCAATATCAATATATATCAAACTGTACAAAACTACATAAAATGATAACAGTGTATATAAAACAATATAAAACTACATAAAACAATATCAATCTATAAAAGTTATATAAAACTATATAAACCTATATAAAACTATATAAAACTACATAGGACTATATGAAACAATTTAAAAAAACATAAAACTATCTACAACTGTAGAAAAGTATATAAATATAGATAAAACTATAGAAAAATATATAAAACTATATAAAACTAATAGAAATACATATAACTAATTAAAACTGTATTAAATAATACAAAACTGTATAAAACTGTATAGAACTAATAGAATTATATAAATCTAATTGAAACTGTATAAAATAATACAAAACTGTTTTAAAATTATCAGAACTATATAAAACTATATAAAACCACACAAAACTTCACAATAATATATATAACTGCATAGCACAATGTAAAAGGTGAAATACAATAAAAAGGAATACAAGACAATGTAAAACCGCGTAAAACTACATAATACTACAGAAACATGTATAATACTACTTAAAACTGTATAAAATAACATAGAACCTTAATATACTATACAATACTGTATAAAACTGTATAAAATTATAGAAAACTCGCAAAACACAGTTCCAGATCGCTTCTCGGCATTATGTTTAATATCTACGTGTGCTCGCATAACACGGATCCAGATCGCCTCCCGGGACTTACGGCTAATATGAACGCGTACTAGCATAACCCAAATCCAGATCGCCTCTCGGCATTATGGCAAAGATCGAAGTTTAGTCGCATAACACACATCCAGATCGCTTCTCGGCGTTATGGCTAAGATCAAAGTGTACTCGCATAACACACATCCAGATCGCTTCTCGGCCTAACGTCTCAGTTCAAAGTGTACTTGAATAACCCAAATCCAGGTCGCTTCTCGGCCTTAAGGCTAAGATCAAAGTGTACTCGCTTAACACATATCCAGACGGCTTCTCGGCCTTATGGCTAACATCAAAGTGTACTCGAATAACCCAGATCCAGCTCGCTTCACTGCCTTATCGCTAAGGTCTATGTGTACACGCATAACACACATCCAAATCGCTTCTCGGCCTTACGGCTAAGATCAAAGTGTACACGAATATCCCAAATCCAGGTCGCTGCTCGACCGTATGGCTAAGATCAAAGTGTACTCGCATAACACACATCCAGGTCGCTTCTCGGCCTTATGACCAAGATGAAAGTGTACTCGCATAGCACACATCCAGATCGCTTCTCGGCCTTGTGGCTAGGATCAAAGTGTACTCGCATATCACACGTCCAGGTCGCTTCACGGTCTTATGGCTCAGATCAAACTGTAGTCGAATAACCCAAATCCTGATCGCTTCTCGGCCTTGTGGCTAAGATCAAAGCGTACTCGTATAACGCACATACAGATCGCTTCTCGCCCTTATGGCTAATAAGGCTTATATAGTTTTATATAGTTTTATAAGGTTTCATATTGTTTTCTTAGTTTTATATAGGTATATATAGTTTTATATAGAGTTATACAGTTTTACATAGTTTTATATAGCTTTATATAGTTCTATATAGTTTTATATAGTTGTATATAGTTTTATACTGTTTTATATAGATTTGTATAGTTTTATATAGTTTTGTATAGTTTCATATAGTTTTATATAGTTTTATATAGTTTTATATAGTTCTATATAGTTTTATACATTTTTATGTAGTTTTATATAGTACTGTTTGTTTTATATAGTTTTACATAGTTTTATGTTGTTTTACATAGTTTTACATAGTTTTACATAGAATTATTTAGATTTATATAGTTTTATATAGTTTTATATAGTTTTATATAGTTTTATAAAGTTTCAGTAGTTTTAGTAGTTTTAGTGGTTTTATATAGTTTTGTATAGTTTCATATAGTTCTATTAGGTTTACATAGTTTTATATAGTTATATATAGCTTCATATAATATTATATAGTTTTACTAAGATTATATAGTTTTACATAGTTTTATATAGTTTTATATAGTTTTATATAGTTTTATATGGTTTCATATAGGTTCATAGAGTGTTATATAGTTTTATATAGTTTTATATAGTTTTATGTATTTTTATATAGTTTTATTAGTTTTATATAGTTTTATATAGTTTAACATATTTTTATATGGTTTTATATAGTTTTGTATAGTTTTATTTAGTTTTATGTAGTTTTACATAGTTTTATACAGTTTTATATCGTTTTATATAGTTCTATATAGTTTTAGTAATTTTATATAGTTTTGTATAGTTATATATAGTTTTATATAGTTTTATTTAGTTTTATGTAGTTTTACATAGTTTTATACAGTTTTATATCGTTTTATATAGTTTTATATAGTTTTAGTAATTTTATATAGTTTTGTATAGTTTTCCATAGTTTTATATAGTTTCATATAGATATATATAGTTTCATATAGTTTTATTAGTTTCATTAGTTTGATATAGTTTTATATAGTTTCATATATTTTTATATAGATTTACATAGGTTTACATACTTTTATATACTTTTATTAGTTTTACAAAGCTTTATATAGTTTTATATAACTCTATATAATTTTATATAGTTTTGTATAGTTTTATATAGTTTAATATAGTTTTATATTGTTTTATATAGTTTTATATAGTTCTATGTAGTTTTTAATAATTTTATATAGTTTTATATTGTTGTATTTTTGTTTATACATTTCTATTGGTTCCATATAGTTTTATATGGCTTTAAAACGTTTTATATAGGTTTTTACAGTTTTATATAGGTTTATACAGCTTTACATTGATTTATGTTGTTTTATACTGTTTTATATAAGTTAATCGATTTATAAAGTTTTATTTTAGCTTTATAGAGTTTTATATAGTTTTATATAGATTGATATTGTTTTATGTAGTTTTATATAATTAAAATATGGTTTTAATAGATTTGTATAGCTTTAAATAGTTTTATATAATCGTATATTGTTTTCATAGTATTATTAGTGGTATTCTTTTTATGAGAGGCGATCTGGATGTGTGTCATGAGAGTACGCTTTCATCTTACCCATAAGCCCGAGAAGATGCCTGGATGTGCGTTATGCCAGTACGCATTGATCGTAACCATAAGACCGAGAACCGATCTGGATTTGGGTTTTTCGAGTACAATTTGATCTTAGCCATAAGGCCGAGAAGCGACCTGGATTTTGGTTATTCGAGTACACTTTGATCTTTACCATAAGGCCGAGAAGCGATCTGGATGTATGTCATGTGAGTACACTTTCATCTTACCCATAAGGCCGAGAAGCGATCTGGATGTGTGTTATGCGATTACACTTTGATCTTAGCCATACAGCCGAGAAACGATCTGGTTTTGTGTTATGCGAGTACACTTTGACCTTAGCCATAAGGCCGAGAAGCGGTCTGGATGTGTGTTATGCGAGTACACTTTGATCTTAAACATAAGGCCGAGAATCGATCTAGATTTGGGTTATTCGATCACACTTTGATTTTAGCCATAAGGCCGAGAAGCGATCTGGATATGTGTTACGCAAGTGCACTTTGATCTTAGCCATAAGGCCGAGAATCAATCTGGAATTGGGTTATTCGTGTACACTTTGATCTTGGCCATAAGGCCCAGAAGCGTTCTGGGTGTGTGTTATGCGAATACACTTTGCTCTTAGCCATAAGGCCGAGAAGCGATCTGGATGCGTTTTATGCGTCTACACTTTCATCTTAGTTATAAGGCCGAGAAGCGATGTGGATTCGGGTTATTCGGGTAAATTTTGATCTTAGCCATAAGCCCGTGAAGCGTTCCGTATGTGTGTTATTCCAGTACACTATTACCTTAGCCATAATGCCGAGAAGCGATCTGGATTTGGGTTAATCGAGTACACTTTGAACTTCGCCATAAGGCCGAGAAGCGATGTGGATGTGTGTCATGCGAGTATACTTTGATCTTAGGCATGAGGCCGAGAATCGATATGGATGTTTGTTATGCGAGTACAATCTGATCTTATCCGTAAGGCCGAGAATCGATCTGGATGTGTGTCGTGTGAGTACACTTTGATCTTACCCATAAGGCCGAGAAGCGATCTGGATGTGTGTCATGTGAGTACACTTTGATGTTAGGCATAAGGCCAGGGAGCGATCTGGATTTGGGTCATTCGAGTACACTTTGATCCTAGCCATAAGGCGGAGAAGCGATCTGGTTGTGTGTTATGCGAGTACACTTTGATCTTACCCATAAGGCAGTGCAGCGATTTGGATATGGGTAAATCGAATCCACTTTGATCTTATTCATGAGTCCGTGAAGCGATCTGGATGTGTGTAATGCGAGTACACTTTGATCTTACCCATAAGGCCGAGCAGCGATTTGGATATGGGTTAATCGACTACACTTTGATCTTTTCCATAAGGCCGAGAAGCGATCTGGATGTGTGTCATGTGAGTACACTTTGATCTTACCCATAAGGCCGAGAAGGGATCTGGATGTGTGTTATGCGATTACACTTTGATCTTAGCCATACAGCCGAGAACCGATCTGGATGTGTGTTATGCGATCACAGTTTGATGTTAGCCATAAGGGCGAGAAGTGATCTGGATGTGTGTTATGCGAGTACGCTCTTATCTTAGCCATACGGCCGACAAGCGATCTGGATTTGGGTTATTCGAGTACACTTTGAACTTCGCCATAAGGCCGAGAAGCGATGTGGATGTGTGTCATGCGAGTATACTTTGATCTTAGGCATGAGGCCGAGAATCGATATGGATGTTTGTTATGCGAGTACAATCTGATCTTATCCGTAAGGCTGAGAATCGATCTGGATGTGTGTCGTGTGAGTACACTTTGATCTTACCCATAAGGCCGAGAAGCGATCTGGATGTGTGTCATGTGAGTACACTTTGATGTTAGGCATAAGGCCAGGGAGCGATCTGGATTTGGGTCATTCGAGTACACTTTGATCCTAGCCATAAGGCGGAGAAGCGATCTGGTTGTGTGTTATGCGAGTACACTTTGATCTTACCCATAAGGCAGTGCAGCGATTTGGATATGGGTAAATCGAATCCACTTTGATCTTATTCATGAGTCCGTGAAGCGATCTGGATGTGTGTAATGCGAGTACACTTTGATCTTACCCATAAGGCCGAGCAGCGATTTATATATGGGTTAATCGACTACACTTTGATCTTTTCCATAAGGCCGAGAAGCGATCTGGATGTGTGTCATGTGAGTACACTTTGATCTTACCCATAAGGCCGAGAAGGGATCTGGATGTGTGTTATGCGATTACACTTTGATCTTAGCCATACAGCCGAGAACCGATCTGGATTTGTGTTATGCTAGTATACTTTGACCTTAGCCATAAACCAGTGAAGCGATCTGGATGTGTGTTATGCAAGTGCACTTTGATCTTAGCCATAAGGCCGAGAATCAATCTGGAATTGGGTTATTCGTGTACACTTTGATCTTGGCCATAAGGCCCAGAAGCGTTCTGGGTGTGTGTTATGCGAATACACTTTGCTCTTAGCCATAAGGCCGAGAAGCGATCTGGATGCGTTTTATGCGTGTACACTTTCATCTTAGTTATAAGGCCGAGAAGCGATGTGGATTCGGGTTATTCGGGTAAATTTTGATCTTAGCCATAAGCCCGTGAAGCGTTCCGTATGTGTGTTATTCCAGTACACTATTACCTTAGCCATAATGCCGAGAAGCGATCTGGATTTGGGTTAATCGAGTACACTTTGAACTTCGCCATAAGGCCGAGAAGCGATGTGGATGTGTGTCATGCGAGTATACTTTGATCTTAGGCATGAGGCCGAGAATCGATATGGATGTTTGTTATGCGAGTACAATCTGATCTTATCCGTAAGGCCGAGAATCGATCTGGATGTGTGTCGTGTGAGTACACTTTGATCTTACCCATAAGGCCGAGAAGCGATCTGGATGTGTGTCATGTGAGTACACTTTGATGTTAGGCATAAGGCCAGGGAGCGATCTGGATTTGGGTCATTCGAGTACACTTTGATCCTAGCCATAAGGCGGAGAAGCGATCTGGTTGTGTGTTATGCGAGTACACTTTGATCTTACCCATAAGGCAGTGCAGCGATTTGGATATGGGTAAATCGAATCCACTTTGATCTTATTCATGAGTCCGTGAAGCGATCTGGATGTGTGTAATGCGAGTACACTTTGATCTTACCCATAAGGCCGAGCAGCGATTTGGATATGGGTTAATCGACTACACTTTGATCTTTTCCATAAGGCCGAGAAGCGATCTGGATGTGTGTCATGTGAGTACACTTTGATCTTACCCATAAGGCCGAGAAGGGATCTGGATGTGTGTTATGCGATTACACTTTGATCTTAGCCATACAGCCGAGAACCGATCTGGATGTGTGTTATGCGATCACAGTTTGATGTTAGCCATAAGGGCGAGAAGTGATCTGGATGTGTGTTATGCGAGTACGCTCTTATCTTAGCCATACGGCCGACAAGCGATCTGGATTTGGGTTATTCGAGTACACTTTGAACTTCGCCATAAGGCCGAGAAGCGATGTGGATGTGTGTCATGCGAGTATACTTTGATCTTAGGCATGAGGCCGAGAATCGATATGGATGTTTGTTATGCGAGTACAATCTGATCTTATCCGTAAGGCTGAGAATCGATCTGGATGTGTGTCGTGTGAGTACACTTTGATCTTACCCATAAGGCCGAGAAGCGATCTGGATGTGTGTCATGTGAGTACACTTTGATGTTAGGCATAAGGCCAGGGAGCGATCTGGATTTGGGTCATTCGAGTACACTTTGATCCTAGCCATAAGGCGGAGAAGCGATCTGGTTGTGTGTTATGCGAGTACACTTTGATCTTACCCATAAGGCAGTGCAGCGATTTGGATATGGGTAAATCGAATCCACTTTGATCTTATTCATGAGTCCGTGAAGCGATCTGGATGTGTGTAATGCGAGTACACTTTGATCTTACCCATAAGGCCGAGCAGCGATTTATATATGGGTTAATCGACTACACTTTGATCTTTTCCATAAGGCCGAGAAGCGATCTGGATGTGTGTCATGTGAGTACACTTTGATCTTACCCATAAGGCCGAGAAGGGATCTGGATGTGTGTTATGCGATTACACTTTGATCTTAGCCATACAGCCGAGAACCGATCTGGATTTGTGTTATGCTAGTATACTTTGACCTTAGCCATAAACCAGTGAAGCGATCTGGATGTGTGTTATGCAAGTACACTTTGATCTTAGCCATAAGGCCGAGAAGCGATCTCGATGTGGTTTATACCAGTACATTTTTGTCTTAGCCATAAGGCCGAGAAGCGATCTGTATGTGTGTTATGAGGCGTTTATTTCAAAACATGTTCCCCCGGCCTTACATGCTTCGGCCGGGGGTGGATACATAGTAGCGCCTTTATGGCGATGGCTAATTGATATATTAATTTTAGTTATGATAAAAGTTATCTAGAACCGCCTAGTTGCGGCCTTGGCTATATCGCATATAGATACATACAAGTAGATAGCTGAGTAGGCAAATAAACATAAATTAAAATAAAAGAATACGTTAAAATAATAAATAAATAAATAGATACATATAGATTAAGAGTAGCGAATACAATAGAAATAACATAAATAAATAAATAAATAAATAAATAAATAAATAAATAAATTAATTAATTAATTAATTAATAAATAAATAAATAAATAAAAAGAAAGATAAAAAATGATAAATAAATAAGATCGAGGGATAGGTATGTACACTCTGGGTAGAGTATGTACACAAATTATAATTCCTTAGCCAGTTTCCGGTCATTAAGATGCCCGAGCCTTCGCCGTAGAAACTAACGCAAAGCAGAATAATATAACTTAAAGAAATAATACAAAAACAAGACAAAAATAAAAAGAAAAGTATTAATACATAAATTAAGTAGTCACAAAATATATTATAAAATATAAATAAATATATACGATTCGCAAACTTTTAGTGACAATATTTTGGTTAAACTGGGGCGTATGCGCGTTAGTGCAGGTTCATATAGATGGTAAGCAGCGTGTTGCAGCAGGCGATAGGAGTGAGCCAGGTTTAAAACCAAAACACATAAGTATTACATAAATAAATAAATAAAAGAGCAAATAAATAAATGAATAAATAAATAAATCAATAAATGAATAAATAAATAAATGACTAAATGAATAAATGACTAAATGACTAAATGACTAAATGACTAAATGACTATATGACGAAATGAATAGATGAATAAATGAATAAATGAATAGATGAATAGATGAATAGATGAATAGATGAATAGATGAATAGATGAATAGATGAATAGATGAATAAATGAATAAATGAATATGAATGAATGAATAAATGAATAAATGAATAGATGAATAGATGAATAGATGAATAGATGAATAGATGAATAGATGAATAGATGAATATATGAATAGATGAATAGATGAATAGATGAATAGATGAATAAATGAATAAATGAATAAATGAATATGAATGAATGAATAAATGAATAAATGAATAAATGAATAAATGAATAAATGAATAAATGAATAAATGAATAAATGAATAAATGAATAAATGAATAAATGAATAAATGAATAAATGAATAAATGAATAAATGAATAAATGAATAAATGAATAAATGAATAAATGAATAAATGAATAAATGAATAAATGAATAAATGAATAAATGAATAAATGAATAAATGAATAAATGAATAAATGAATAAATGAATAAATGAATAAATGAATAAATGAATAAATGAATAAATGAATAAATGAATAAATGAATAAATGAATAAATGAATAAATGAATAAATGAATAAATGAATAAATGAATAAATGAATAAATGAATAAATGAATAAATGAATAAATGAATAAATGAATAAATGAATAAATGAATAAATGAATAAATGAATAAATGAATAAATGAATAAATGAATAAATGAATAAATGAATAAATGAATAAATGAATAAATGAATAAATGAATAAATGAATAAATGAATAAATGAATAAATGAATAAATGAATAAATGAATAAATGAATAAATGAATAAATGAATAAATGAATAAATGAATAAATAGATACTTAAATAAATAGACAAATACATAAATAAATAAATAAATAAATAAATAAATAGATAGTTAAATAAATAGACAAATACATAAATAAATAAATAAATAAATAAATAAATAGATAGTTAAATAAATAGACAAATAAATAAATAAATAAATACATAAATAAAGAAATATATAAATAGCTAAAACAATGGACAAATAGGTGGATAAATAAATATGTAAATAGTTAAAACAATAAATAAGTAAATAATAATAAATAGATAAATAAATTGGCAAACACCTGGCTGTTACAGCTGTGGAAAGATAACTGTGCCATAATATGAAATGAATAGAAAGAGTACGAAAGTTGATAGATTAAAAAGAACCAGTGTCCCATCACTAGTAAAATAAGAAAACTAAAGATTGATAAAAAGCGGTTAAGTAATGTCAAAAGTCGATAAATAAAACAGAAGAAAAGTAGTAGTTTAATTAAAACAAATAATTATAGATAGCATAAAAAAGAGAGAAGCAAGAATTAAAATAGATAGTTAAAAGATTAAGAGGGATAGTTGAAAATATTAAAAGCAAAGTGCATAAGTATAGGTTGTTAGTTAAAATTCCATAGTTATTAAAATAATAAAATATAGCTCACAGACACTTGGTTAATGGTTAGGTATCAACTTTTGTAATTACCCTATCGCTGCCTCCGTCTGCTGCTCCTCTACCTAAATCGGGGGAGTTGACCCCCGCAGTTCTTAAATGGGTCGGCCTGGATCAGGGGCCGGGACATCCTCAGTGAGGGCCTCGCGATACTGGCGAACTCCCGAGACGTGCTCCACGTAGATATCCCGGCTCCACCGGACAATATCCGACACAATGAGCCGGCGCATCAGAGATGCGTACCGATTACCGATACGCAAAATCTTCAACACAGACTCATTGGCCGGATCCCAGGAGCCGAGGGCACCGACGACGATCGCGGAGACCGCCACCCGATAACCGCGCCCTCCGAGAACGTCGGCCAGGGGCTTTTACTTCTGTATCTTTCGCGCCCTGGCCTCCTCGAATGAAATATATTCGTTCTCGAAGGGCACGGTAACATCGACGATGACGATGCTCCTTGAGGGCTCGTGCCTGACAACGATGTCAGGCCTAAGAGCCCCCAGATGCCCGTCGATGCCCTCGACCGTCCGGTTAACCCTTAATTCCCCTGGGAGCCGGCAGGCCTTAGCGATGCGGGAAACCACCGCATCGTGGCGAAGTTGCCAGGCCGCCGAATGCAGACGACAGTGGCAAAGGACGCGGGGAAGGGATTCGAGCTCCGCCCCACAGCGCCGGCAACGCTTATCTCCCTCACCCCAGCGTCTTGCCCCGTTAAGAGGCAAGACGTCAAGGCGAGCTCGGTGAATGAAGCGCCAATCGGCGAAGCGGGTGAAGTTGCCGCCGCGGAGGAAGTGGTTTGAAGCACCACTCCGCGACGACACCCCGAATACCTTCCCCTGGTCCTTCTTACGCTGAAGGCGTAGGTGGTAATATTCTACCACTGCCATCCGCAATCGGCGAATCATCTGGACCCTCGCCACGGGCGGGACAATGGTCTCCCGATCGCGAGAACCACTGAGCGTAATCGCGAGCTCAGATCTCTCCTCGCTCCACTGCCAACGCAATCCGAGCAGGTCCCGACTCCTGCGTGCCGCGTTCCGTGCCCTCGACCACAGCGAAGAAATGTCCCCCCCGTCCCTGGCGAAGTACCCCTTCAGCGAACCAGAGAGGTACTCGGCCAGGTCATTGTTCGACGGGTTGGTATGGCCGATTTTCCTGGCTACAGCCTCGCGCAGCGAGTTCCAGTTCAACTCCCTGACCACCGCATCATCCGCCGTCAAAAGACGGAACGCATGAGCGATGGTCAGGACGTCGGCCATGTCAGCAAGCGGAAGCAGTCCATATCCCCCCCTACTAGGTGGGAGGTAGACTACTTCCGCGCTGGCCCGCTGCGGGAGGTTGAGCCAGGACTTGGCCATACGTCGAATCTCTTTGTCGACAGTAATTAAGGGACGTTTCTCCGCGTGGGCTCCCCGCAGGTAGAAGTCGAGGCGTGGCAGTATAAAAGCTGCCACGGTCTCGGCCTTCTGCCACGGGGCCAAGAGGGAACGGTCGACGGCCTGCAGGTCCTGGACCAGCTCTTCGATCGTCAACAGTGGGGTTTAACGGACCTGAAACCTTGTGGGAACGCCCAGGTGTTCGTAGGTCTTACCGGCTGCCAGGGCGCGCATTTCCTGACCCTGGATGGTGAAGCGAGTGGACGGATCTCGCGCGGCCCCCTACCACGATGGTGGAGGGTCGCGCATTTTGCGGGATTAAACTGCAATCCGATGCCACTCGCCGCAGCACCCACTGCCTTTAGCAGCGTTTCCATACCCTCCGGGGTGTCGGCGATCAACGCGAGATCGTCCGCGTACGCCAGGACACTGTGCCGATGGCCGTGCAGCGTGTAACCCGCCGAGGTCCGAGTAGCTGCGCGCAGCACCGGTTCCAGGGCGAGGTTAAACGCCACAGGGCTCATCAGACAGCCCAGGCGCACCCCGGAGAGGATCGGAACGGGGTCGGTAAACCCGTCGGCTTTCAGCACCCGTGTGGTGCAACCGTGGTACATACTCTTCAGAATATTCTGAAGAGTAGAGGGAACCCCGGCCTCCACGAAGGATTGGTAGATGGAGGCGTGGGGGACCGAGCCGAACGCGTTCGCCAGGTCCAACCACGCCACCACTGCCTGACGCCCCCACCTGCGAGCGTCTGTAAGGGCCCCCTGCAACACGAAGTTATGTTCATAACACCCCTCGTACGGCAAGAAGCCCTTTTGCGCGGGACTTAGGCGCTTGTTCTGGACCGACCACGCGACGAGACAGTCAGCCAGAACAGCGGCGGAGAGCTTCGGGGTCGTGTCAGATATGGCCAGCGGTCGCCAGTTTTGACAGGTCGTGGCGATCGCCCTTTTTGTGCACAAGCACAGTGTTGGAAATTTTCCAACACGAGGGGACCGACTCCAGACGAAGACACAAATTGAAAAAAGAGGTCAGCAAATGTGACCCCGGATCTGCCCTTTTTAGATCATTGTAAGTTAGACCGTCGGGACCGGGCGCAGAGTTTGTCATACGCCTGATCCGACGATCTACCTCACTCATTTTTAAGAGCTTCACCAAGGCCACATTGCTGGCCTCGTCTGGAGCCTCGATGGAAGGCGGGGGAGGCCTAGCTCCCAGGTTCCCTGCCGGTAAGTACATGTTGAGAAAGTACTCATGTACCCTGTCCTTAGGCACTTTGCAGTGCAAGGACGGGCCCATGAGCACCTCCTGAACAGCACGCCGGCGGTTCTGCCAGAAGAGCCGTTGTATCCGCGTAGCCTCCCTTACCTGGTCTCCCCGCGTTGGTCCACCTGCCAACACAGGACGATCGCGGTGACCGTTCGAACCGCGAGCCGCTTGGTCGCCCGACACGCCCCTAGCTCTCGCAAGCCGTTGGGGCCTATCCGTCCCGCCCCCTCTCGTGGTCGGTCCCCCGACTCTGAAGCCCTGCAGGTATGCTGCGATTTCCCTCGCAACATCCTCCAGCTGCTCCAGGGAGCCAGCGTTCTGCGCAATGCCGATCAGCAACTCTCTCTCCGAAGGAAACGCTATCCCAACCAAAGGCCGGATGCCGCCCCTTCTTCGAGAGGAATGCCCGGATGCCGCAGGACGCCTGGGCTCACGAGGTCCCGAGGCACGCGAGGGTGCGGTCGTTCTGCGACTTCTCGCAGGTGCGGTCGCCTCCGTCGCGGAGGCAGGAGCACCCCTCACGGTTACATCAACGGTGACGGGCCTCCGATTATCCCTCCCCGCGCGATTTAAAACTACCCCTTCCCGCAAAGTAAAAAGGGAGCCGGGGGCACTACGTGGGACACTCGGGAGTAGCGAAAGGCTAAACGATGTTACGCTACTCACCGAGGGCGCCCCGGAGCACCCTGCTCCAGGCCGATGCGCGTTATTGTGCGCGGCGCTGTTGTTGTTGTTGCTGCTGCTGCTGCTGCCCGGTGGCGGCCGGGCGGGGGACTTTTCTCGCGGTGGTAGAGGAGGCGTCGTCGTCCTCTTCTCTGGCGGCAGCGGCTGCGCCTCCTCTTCGGACGACGAGCTCGACAACAGGATCCCGCGGTGGTGGCGTCGGCAGGATCCAGCGGCGATTCGCCACGGCTCCGGTGATGATTCCGGGGTTGCGGCTGCCCCGGCCGGCTGTGGCACCTCCACCTCTTCGATGGGTGGGAGGAGCGGGGCCGCTGGAGATGGTGGTAGCGGCCTGGCTACCATCGCTCCTCCTACAATAGGCTGGGGGGTCATTATCGGATGGTCGGCGGCGTCCTGGGGCTACGGTGCTTCCTCGGTGGGGGGCTGCGTCTTGGTGGTGGTGGTGATGGCCCGGGCGGTGTAGGGGTGGCCCTGGTTGCTGTACGCAGCCCCCTTTCCGGCGCGACGTCTATCGGCGAGGGAGGTGACGTGTAGGAAGGGGTGCCCGCTGTGACGACGGCGTATGATGGCGAAGCCGCTGTCCTTACCCCCGAGGGTTTCCTTTGGGCGGCCCGAGGTGGTGATGGGCCGCTGGAGGGACCCTTCCCTTGAGCCACCGCCCTTGGAGATGGAGTTTGGGCGGTGGGTGTCCCTTCTAATCTCGGGGGCGTTCTTCTGGCTCCGGTCGAAGCCGCTACCGTCCCCCGTGTGGTGGTGGTGGTTCTTCTGCCCACCTCCACCGGGGCGCTGGCACCCCTCGTACCCCGTGTCACCCGCCCTTGGGTGGTGGTGGGCGGGGTCTTGACGGGTGGGGTCCTCGCTGGAGGGGTGCCAGTCGACCCCCTGGTAGCGGGGGCCGTTCTTCTGCCCGGTGGGGTGAGCCTCGTTGTGGTAGCGGCTGAGGGATCGGAGCCCCTCCCGGTAGCAGGCGCCCTTGCAGCCGGCGGCGATGTCATAGGAGCAGCCGACCCCGATCGCCGCGGCGGGCTGCCGCTCTTATTGACCGGTAGCGTTCCCTTGGGTTTGGTGTAGATTGGTTGTGGGGCGAGGGGTCGAGGGCGCGGGCCGGGCGCTGGTAGTCGGCCCAATGGTGATGGTTAGCGTGGGAGTGCTGGACCGGCTTCAGGGCCGCGCTTTGCCCCCCCCCCCCTAGCCGCCGGTCTCGTTGTCGTCGTCTTCGTCGTCGTCCTCGTAGTCCTCGTTGTTGTCCCCGTCGTAGTTGCAGATGTTTTAGCTGTTGCCGTTGTTGTTGCCGCTGCCGCCATTGTGCGCCGCGTCGTGCAGGTGGTGATTGCCGTCCCCGTTGAATCCCTCGTCGTAGAAAGTGTGTGGGTGGGCGGCTACGTCGCGGCGCACGTCGTTTGCGGGGGCGGGGACTGGGCCGCCAAATTGGCAGCAGCTAACGCAACAGCGCGCGGTTCTACGGAGTCGAATAACGCGGAACTCCCCCGACGAGAGGTGTTGCTCCAACCGGTCGAACCTGTCACGGGAACTGTACAAGTCCCACACGGATTGTTCTGTTGGTCGGATTTGTGTAAAAAGTCGCGATGCAGCCTCTCCACCTTGAGAGGATACCTCCCATCGCCGGTGAAGCTGCACTCACGACACTTGTACGTCAATACAACGCCCGGATGATGTTTCCGGGCGTGCTTTGTCAAATCCGTGTGGGACTTGTACACGCCACTCATCCTGATCCCAGGGACACCGAAGCAGGCAGGGCATCGGAACTCCGCCGGGAAGGGAGTCACCAGGGCGAGATTATTACTCCCCTCGGTAGTGCAGGAGGTGACTGACGCACTATCACCGCGGTCCTGCATCGCTCTTAAGACTAAGTCCTACGCTAAGTGAGACAGAAGAAGAGACAGAGTTGCTGTGGCAAATATTTCTAAGTGCCACAGCGAGGCGAAACGGGGAGGATAGACAGAGTGGGAATAACAGAGGAAGAGAAGAGAAAACTAAGTCCAAAGCGACAGAAGGAATACCGCCACGCGCTAACACCCTACTGACTCCGCCGGCACTAAGTCCGGTGTCGAAGACTGCCTGGAAAAATGACAGCCTCCGACGTGGCAGTCGGTAGGGAGACTAACAGGTGACGGTTACGAAGGAGTGCAGCGATCTCGATGGAGGAAGAGCGACGGAATCACCCACTCCACCGAGGACTGCACTAACTAACGGGTGAGTGGAGTCAGCCTCCACGCGGGCGGTGACTGAAGGGAAAAGAAGGAAGTGGAGGCGCCACTCGACTCGGACCTCACGCGTCCCGGTCCGTTGATACACTTCAACGGATGAGAGAGATCGGAGGAGTGGGTGGACGCGTAGGGGTAAGGTAGAGGACTACCGACGATGATTCGAGCACCGCAGACGGCTGGAGACCGGCTGCGTTACCCTCCTCACTGCCGGGGGGATAGAAAGAGAAGAGAGACTCACTCGGCGCAGGAGTCCAGCGATGCAGGAGCTCTCTCCGAGGGGAATAACACCTCGCTCCTGATTCCTGATCCAGCGGAGGTAGACGTGGATCAGGCGAGCCGTCCTTCCCGTCGGGGTTGCCGATGGCCAAGTCCTGGTGGGTCGTAGCGGTGTTGGGTGACCCACGTAGAGGAAGACCAGGGCTGATGGGGTTGGCCTGTGGTGGTTGTTGGCGTCCAAGTAGAGGGCTGGTTGTCCTAGGACCCTCTTAGACCCTCAGTAGACCCTGGTCGTCCTCTCCCTCGGTTGTCCACGGAAGCAGGATGGTGGGCGGCGCAGGTGGTGATGCGCAGGTGATCCTCCCGCGCAGGTGGGCGGCGCAGGTGTACTCCCGCGCAGGCTTGATCCGGTCCCGTGGCGAAGGCACTTTATCACACTTTACCGCACAACACCTCGAGCACTGATCGTGAACAGACCTTGCCGCGCACACGCCCGATCGCAACTCGGCCCGCACTGTTGCGTAGTACCGCGGCGGGTGAATTTACCGAGATTTCGGGACTTCGCGGAGCCAGAATATTAAGGGGCTTACTCTTTGGAGTCCCGAGTCGGTCCAGCAGGTGAAAAAAAATAAGAGCTCTAATTAGCAGCGCTAATTGAGCCGTTTCTGGCGGCACTGCAGTGCCGGACCGACTCGCGGCGGAAGTGGAGCGAGCCCTAGTGATCCGCCTGAATCCAAAAATCGGGTTAATTTTCTGACTCCGCGATGCGGAGTGTATCAGATATTAAGCTGATAAGAACAGATAAAAAGCGCTTTATTCACAAAGAATGTTCCCCCAGCCTTACATTGTTTGGCTGGGGGTGGATACATAGTAGCGCCTTTATGGCGAAGGCAAAATAGTTGATATAACTCTATAGCGTCTGTCGCTATTTTCAGATCTCAATCGGCGGTGGCTCTTATCTCATAAACACCTTAGCATTTATATGAATCTAGCAAGAGTCTGAATATGTATATACTAGTGGAAGTAGATAGTTAATTGAATAAATAGCCAAACTAGAATAAATTATATAAATAAATAAATAATAGTAGCGTAGATTAAATAAACAAATATACATAGCATACATAAATATAAACAAGAAAAGAAGAGGCACAGAAATATATAAATATACATAAATAAATAAATAAATAAATAGATAAAATAAATAACCAAACAGAAATAAGCGAGAATAAACATTAAAGATTAAATAAACAAATATACATAGCATAAATAAATATGGACAAAATAAATATAAGTGTAGATATATAGCTAAAGGTAATTTTCAATATATACAATTCAGTGGTTAAATATGTACATAATATGTAGTTCCTAGTCAAATCCGGGCTCTACTGTGCCCAGGCCTTCGCCATAGAAAACAGCACAAAAATAAAATAAAATAAATAGATATATAAATATAAATACGATTAAAAGCATCTCAGTAGCGGCTATTTCGCATTTCAATTAGGGCGCATGCGCGGAAGTGCAGTTATAGAGAAGCGGTTAGTATAGAATTAGAGTAGGCGGTTGAGGCAGGGAATGATTAAAATGAATAGATCAGATAGATAAAATAATCAAGTAAATAAATAAATAAATAATAAATAATAAATAAATAAATAAATAGATAAATAAATAAACTGGGATAAAAAAATCAGAAATATAAAAAAATTAAAGAAAAATAAAAGAAAGAGTACCAAATTGATGAATAATTAGAACCAGTGTCACATCACTAATTAAGAAATCGTTACCAAATCTCGTAGTTAGTTCAGAAAGAAAAAATAAACAGATATGTAAATAAATATGTAAATAAATAAATATGTAGATGAATAAATATGTACATAGATAAATATGTGAATAAATAAATGTGTACATAAATAAATAAATACGTAAGTAGAATGAAAGAAAAAAGAAAAAAATATGTAACTAAATAGACAAATATATCGTTAGTCAGTATGTTTGAAATGGTTAAGTAAATAGATAAATAAAAACCAGGAAAAGAATATAATTAAATGAGTTAATAACTAAATAAATAAGTAGTTAAATAAACAGAGTAAGATAGATAGAACATTAATAGTTATATAGACGAAATGATAAATAAATGGCCATAAGGCCGAGAAGCGAACTCGATGTGTGTTATGAGAGTACACTTTGATCTTACCCATAAGGCCGAGCAGCGATTTGGATATGGGTTAATCGACTACACTTTGATCTTAGCCAGAAGGCCGAGAAGCGATTTGGATGAGTGTTATGGGAGTACAGTTTGATCTTAGCCACAAAGCCGAGGAGCGATCTGGATTTGTGTTATTCCAGTTCACTTTGATCTTAGCCATAAAGCCGAGAATCGATCTGCATTTGTGTTATGCGAGTACACTTTGATCTTAGCCGTAAGGCCGAGAAGCTATCTGTATATGGGTTATTCGGGTACAATTTGATCTTACCCATAAGGCCGGGAAGCGGTCTGGATGTGTGTCATGCGAGTTCAATTTGATCTTAGCCATAGTGCCGAGAAGCGATCTGGATGTGTGTTATGCGAGTGCACTTTGACCTTAGCCATAAGGCCGAGCAGCGTTCTGGATTTGTGTTATGCGAGTACACTTTGATCTTAGCCATAAGCCCATGAAGCGTTCTGGATGTGTGTTATTCGAGTACACTTTTATCTTAGCCATAAGGCCTGGAAGCGATCTGGATGTGTGTTATCCGAGTGAAATTTGATCTTAGCCACAAAGCCGAGGAGCGATCTGGATTTGTGTTATTCCAGTTCACTTTGATCTTAGCCATAAAGCCGAGAATCGATCTGCATTTGTGTTATGCGAGTACACTTTGATCTTAGCCGTAAGGCCGAGAAGCTATCTGTATATGGGTTATTCGGGTACAATTTGATCTTACCCATAAGGCCGGGAAGCGGTCTGGATGTGTGTCATGCGAGTTCAATTTGATCTTAGCCATAGTGCCGAGAAGCGATCTGGATGTGTGTTATGCGAGTGCACTTTGACCTTAGCCATAAGGCCGAGCAGCGTTCTGGATTTGTGTTATGCGAGTACACTTTGATCTTAGCCATAAGCCCATGAAGCGTTCTGGATGTGTGTTATTCGAGTACACTTTTATCTTAGCCATAAGGCCTGGAAGCGATCTGGATGTGTGTTATCCGAGTGAAATTTGATCTTAGCCATAAGGACGAGAAGCGATCTGGATGTGTGTTATGCGAGTACACTTTGATCTTATTCATAAGGCTGAGAAGCGTTCTGGGTGAGTTTTATGCCAGTAGAGTTTGATCTTAGCCATAACGCCTAGAAGCGATCTGGTTGTGTGTTATGCGAGTACACCTTGATCTTAGCCATAAGCCGCGAAGCGATCTGGAGTTGGGTTATGCTCGCACACTTTGATCTTAACCATAATACCGGGAAGCGATCTGGATGTGTGTTTTGCGAGTACCCTTTGATCTTAGTAATAAGGCCCAGAAGCGATCTGGATGTGTGTTATGCGCGTCCACTTTGATCTTAACCATAAGGCCTAGAAGCGATCTGGATATGTCTTATGCGAGTACTCTTTGATCATAGCCATAAAGCCGAGCAGCGATCTGGATTTGGGTTGTGCGTGTACACTTCGATCTTAGCCTCAAGGCCGAGACGCGATCTGGCTTTGGGTTCTTCGAGTACACTTTCATTTTTGCCATAAACCCGAGAAGCGATCTTGATGTGTGTTATGAGAGTACACTTTATTCTCAGCCATAAGGCCGATATGCGATCTGGATGTGTGTTATGTGAGTATACATTGATCGTAGCCATAAGGATGAGAAGCGGTCTGGATTTGGGTTATTCGAGTACACTTTGATCTTAGCCATAAGGCCGAGAAGCGATCTGGATTTGGTTTAGTCGAGTACTCTTTGATCTTAGCAATAAGGCCGAGAAGCGATCTGGATGTGTGTTATGCGAGTACGCTTAGATCGTAGCCATGAGTCCCAGAAGCGATCTGGATTTTGTTTATTCGAGTACTAATAATAAACTAATAAACCTATATAAAACTATATAAAACTATATAAAACTATATAAAACTACATATAACTATGTAAAACTATATAAACCTAGAAAAACTATATAAAATTATATGAAGCTGTATAAAACTATATAAAACTATGTAAACCTAATAAAACTATATAAAACTATATAAACCTATGTAAAACTATATAAAACTGTATAAATGTATATAAAACTATTTCAACCTAATGAAACTATATAAAACTGTATAAAACT